>NW_020172770.1:69266-165284 GCF_003031525.2 Neophocaena asiaeorientalis asiaeorientalis | reverse complement strand
AAAGTATATATATATATATATATATATATATATATATACCAATTCAATTTTCAAGAAGAAATAATAAATAATTTCAATGAATTCCAAAAAGGATAAATATTCATACTACACTTTTCATACTATACTTGCTGAACAGAGAAACAGTGTGATTTGTTGATTCCAGAAACAATGGCAACAAAACAAAGGACAAAAAGTATTTCTCATTGGAAATTAAAGAATATTCTTCTAAACAATTTAGGGTTAAGAACTGTTACAGGTTGAATTGTGTTCCCCCCAAATTCATATGTTTTAGTCCTAACCCCCAGTATTTCAGAATGTGACCCTATTTGGAAATAGGATCATGATAGATGTAAATAGTTAAGCAAAGATGAAGTAATACTGGAATAGAGTAGGCACCTAGTCCAATCTAACAAGATTCCTTACAAAAAGGAGAAACTTGGAGACACACAGCCATAGAGGGAAGATTATGTGAAGAGATACAGGGAGATGGCCATTTACAAGCCAGTGAGAGAGGCCTAAAACTGATCCTTCACTCAGAGGATCAATCAAAAGGAATCAATCCTGCTAACACCTTGATATTGGAATTCTAGCCTCTGGAACTGTGAGACAATAAGTTTCTGTTGTTTAAGCCACCCAGTTTATGGTACTTTGATACTGCAGCCCTAGAAAAAAAAATGCAACAATCATCTAGAAATTAATGATAATGAGCACACTATAAATAAAACCCTAAAAGAATACTTCCAAAGCAACACTTAGAGTCCTTAGTCTAGAGTTCATATATATAAAGATACAGACTTTGTAATTAGTGCATTTATTAGAAAGATTGGGGAAAAAAGAAAGTTTTTAGTATCCAGAGGAAAACGCAAAAAAAATTTGTTTTAAGTAAAAAAGCATTTTTTAAACAGAAGATAACAATTTAAAAATTAAATTTTAAAATCTGGATCTTTATCAGTATCTCAAGGCAAAAAAATAAATAAAAGCAAAAATAAACAAATGAGACCTAATTAAATTTATAAGTTTTACACAGCAAAGGAAACTTAAACAAAATGAAAAGGCAACCTATGGACCCGCCAGGGATTAATTTCTAAAGTATACAAACAGCTCATACAACTCAATGTCAAAAAAACAAACAACCAATCAAAAAATGGGTAGAAGACCTAAATAGATATTCCCCAAAGAAGACATACAGATGGCCAACAGGTACAAGAAAAGATGCTCAACTTCACTAATTATTAGAGAAATGCGAATCAAAACTAAAATGAGTTATCACCTCATACCTATCAGAATGGCGATCATCAGGGACTTCCCTGGTGATGCAGTGATTAAGAATCTGCCTGCCAATTCAGGGGACACGGGTTCGATCCCTGGTCCGGGAAGATCCCACATGCCACAGAGCAACTAAGCCTGTGTGCCACAACTACTGAGCCCACACACTGCAACTACTGAAGCCGTGTGTTCTAAGGCCCACATGTCACAACTACTGAGACCGCATGCTGCAACTACTGAAGCCTGCGTGCCTAGAGCCCATGCTCCACAACAAGAGAAGCCACTGCAATGAGAAGCCCGTGCACCGCAACGAAGAGTAGCCCCTGCTCGCCACAACTAGAGAAAGCCCACGCACAAAAATGAAGACCCAATGCAGCCAAAAATAATACAAAAGAAATAAAAAATTAAAAAAATAGAATAGCCATCATCAAAAAGTCTACAAACAATAAATACTAAAGAGGATGTGGAGAAAAGGGAACCCTCCTACACTGTTTGTTGGTAGGGATGTAAATTGGTGCAGCCACTATGGAAAACAGTATGGAGGTTCTTTCAAAAACTGAAAATAGAGTTACCATATGATTGTTACCAGCAATCCCACTCCTGGGCATATATCCGGAAAAGACAAAAACTCTTATTTGAAAAGATACATGCATCCCAATGCTCATAGCAGCACTATTTACAATAGCCAAGACAGAAATAACTTAAGTATTCATCAATAGATGACTGGCTTAAGAAGTGGTGTATATACATATGCAACAGAATATTACTCAGCTATAAAAAAGAATGAAATATTGCCATTTGCAACAACGTGGATAGACTTAGAGAATATTATGCTTAGTGAAATAAGTTGGAGAAAAAAAATGCTATATGATATCATTCATATGTAGAATCTAAAAAACAATACAAATCAATCTATATGCAAAACAGAAACAGACTCACATACATAGATGACAAAATTATGGTTACCAAAGGGGAAACAGTGAAGGAGGGATAAATTAGGAGTACAGAATTAATAGATACACCCTATTATATATAAAATAAATGAACAACAAGGATTTACTGTATGGTACAGGGAAATATATTCAATATCTTGTAATAAACTACAATGGAAAAGAATCTAAAAAAGAATATATAGTATATATCTATGTATGTATATATAATATATATGTGTATATACATAAGTACATATGTATAATTGAATCACTTTGCTGTAACCTGAAACTAACACAATATTGTAAATCAACTATACCTCAATAAAAAATTTAAAAATTAAATAAAACATGGATCTTTAAAAAAGATGAATAATATGCACAATCTTTGCCAAGTCTGATAAAAAACGAGGCAACATTTAAATACCATGTAGTTTGTAGGATTGTCTGAAGTCCGGGATGGTTATGCCTCCAGCTTTGTTCTTTTTTCTCAGGATTGCTTTGGCAATTCTGGGTCTTTTGTGGTTCCATACAAATTTTAGGATTATTTGTTCTAGTTCTGTGAAAAATGTCATGGGTAATTTGATAGGGATTGTATTAAATCTGTAGATTGCTTTGGGTAGTATCATTTTAACAATATTAATTCTTCCAATCCAAGAGCATGGGCTATCTTTCCATGTCACTGGATCATCTTCAATTTCTTTTATCAATGTTTTATAGTTCTCAGCATATAAGCCTTTCACCTCCTAGATCAGGTTTATTCCTAGGTATTTTTTTTTTTTTGCCACAATTTTAAATGGAATTGGTTTTTTCGCTTTCTCTTTCTGATACTTCATTGTTAGTTTTAAGAAATGCAACAGATTTCTGTATGTTAATCTTGTACCCTGCTACCTTGCTGAATATGTTTATCAGTTCTAATAGCTTTTGTATGAAGTCTTTAGGGTTTTGTATATATAGTATCATGTCATCTGCATATAATGACAAATATCATATGATATCACTTTATTTTTGGTTCAATAATCATTATTGTCACCTTGATCTCAAGGTTACTGGAAAAGGAGAACACAGTAAAGAAGCAATAGCTCGTTTCCTTTTGCACACAGGTGTAAAAAATTTGTATACATTACACACAAAAATGGCTAGACACAAAATTTTAATGGTTGATTTGGTTTAGTCTGACAAAAATAAGTGTTTTGTAGAATACACAAAGTTCTCTTAATGAAGTTTGGGGGATAGTAGGCATATGAAAGTGATAGGCAGTCATCATACTCCCAGGAGAATGGAGGGGGCTAATATGACTGCCTATTGGACAAATCTGTCGTATGTACAATAGACAGAAAAACATATACAAATTCCAATTCAAAATTTACCATAGTAGACACCATAGATTTACTTACCTACCATATACTTACTGACACCCAAATACATTGTCTCTAAACACGGCAATCTCATAAAGTCCAAACCAAGGGTTAAATTCCTGCTGTCTCTATGCCTATATGCTTCATAGGCATTTCAAACTCAACATGTCCAATAATGAACACATTACATATACAATGAACACACTGTATTATATATATTTAAATATGTAACTATACGTATATGTGTATACACATAAATCTAGGTATATATAAGTATGTGGAGAGATCTGTGGAATAACTTATGGAAGAGAAGTTTTCAAGGGCCATAAGAAAAATTAATCAATGGAAGATAAAGTAAAAAGCAACTGAACTTTGTAGGAAACTCTGAAAAGAACGGATGAAGAGGTAACCAATGAATTTTCTAGTTTACTCATATAAACTAGAGTTTACTCATGGATCTATAATACAAGAGGAAACTCCAATAATATTCTTCTTTGTCCCCTGAATTAGTAAGTCACAAGTGCCCATGAGGAGACTCACTACCGTAGTTCAGAAACCCAGTTAGAACATCATGACTACTCTGTGTTTTGTGTCCTTACGTGGCATTGTAAGTTTCTTATTCTGCATTTTAATAATGGAACCGTGTATATTTCATGGTCATGGTGCTACTAACTGAGCATGAGTTACCAGGAGCTTGCTTCCAAAAGTAACTCGAGACTATGACAGCAGTATAATTTTTCATTTAATCTTGATTTGTAGGATACTATAAAACTGGCAAAAAAAAGATGAGATGAAGAAGAGGAATCTGTTCTAGAACTGTCACTTCTCAAGGGCATGGTAGGGCACAGGCAATAATAGAAATCAACCAAGATAATAAGGAATTATTAGAAAGTCTTACTGAGAAGCTCCCATATGAGAAATGGTTGAAAAAAATAGAATGTAAGGAATATTCCAAAGCTAATAACATAAGTGGGAAATGGGAAAAATTGGAAATGGCTTAAGAAGACAGTGTGGAATTGTTACTTCATGTGAACTTTCAGAGCATAGAGTTGGCTCTTCCTAATAAGATGTTAGATGTGAACACTGTATATGTTAAATATGATTCCATGTATGCCTGATGTAAATTATTTAATAAAATTGAGCTTCCCTGGTGGCGCTGAGAGGCCCGCGTACCGCAAAAAAAAAAAAAAAAAATTACTGGGCTGCTATGGACAATATAAATTAGAGATAAGTAGAACTGTATAAAATTTAACATAATTGGGAAAACACTTCATGTAATTCTATCGATAACTCACATTCTTGTACTTTTTTAAAGGTGAGAGAAATCAAAAGCTGAGCTAGGACAGTAGAGCATCATTATCTGTATATATTTAATCAGTCACCCAAGCCCTGACACATCAGAAACTGGTGCTACTATGGAACAGGTTTTCATCACATAATCATAATTCAGTACATTCTGGGACTAGAATTAAAATTCACCAATGGAGAAGACTCTTGGGGCTCAGAGGCAACATGGCGGTACTGTCTAAGCTCTCCTCAGTGAAATCCTTTGGGTGAGCATACTTGTTAACACTTAGTTTATAACAGAGAATTGTCATCCTACAAGCCAGCCTCTTTCCCACACACACCTCACTTGGCCACGCTTCACGGTGATGTGTTCACTTATCCTGGGCTAGGGAGGATGTAAGGGTGTTTCAAATCAAGATCTCCCTGTCTCAGGAGAGACTGAATGAGACAGAAGTGGTCCAGTATTCAGTGTTGAGGAACATGTTTAACTAGGGAGAGTTTAAGTGCTTGCTACTCATTATATGTTCCTAGGACCAGGAGCATCTGCACTACCTGGGTGCTTGTTAGAAATACAGACATTCAGGCTCTACCCCAGAAGTATTAAATCAGAGTCTGCATTTTAACAAGATCCCCAGGTGATTCATAAGCACAATAAAGGCGGCTTATTCTAAATTTCATGAGAAAAATTTTCTCAGCTCTTCATTGTTTTTACCCTAGATTCTAGCACCTAGAGGGAAATGAGTATCATTTGCTGGAAGAATGAGTTAATTAATTAATTAGTGATTCTCTTCAACTTTTAATCTTCTAAGAAGATATTAATCATTATTAAAAACTTTAAATTGTAACTATAATTCAGGCTTAAGAAAACAGATGCTGAGTACTTGAAATTAGCAATTCATTATGCTAGGCTTTGGGGGCTATAATGATACATAATTCTTTTAAAAATATTAATATGTGGTACTTCCCTGCTGGTCCAGTGGTTAAGACTTCGCCTTCCAATGCAGGGGGTGAGGGTTCGGTCCCTGGTTGGGGAGTTAAGATCCCACATGCCTTGCGGCCAAAAAAACCAAAATATAAAACAGAAGCAATATTGTAACAAATTCGATAAAGACTTTAAAAATGGTCCACATCAAAAAAAATCTTAAAAGAAATATTAAGACGTACCACGAAATTTGTAGTCTAATTAAGAATTATATGACAAACATGTTGAAATTTAGACAGTAATAAATATTTAAATATTATAGGACAGAGAACGGACTTGAGGATATGGGGAGGGGGAAGGGTGAGCTTTGACAGGGCGAGAGAGAGTCATGGACATATACACACTAACAAACGTAGTAAGGTAGATAGCTAGTGGGAAGCAGCCGCATGGCACAGGGATATTAGCTCGGTGCTTTGTGACAGCCTGGAGGGGTGGGATAGGGAGAGTGGGAGGGAGGGAGACGCAAGAGGGAAGACATATGGGAACATATGTATATGTATAACTGATTCACTTTGTTATAAAGCAGAAACTAACACACCATCGTAAAGCAATTATACCCCAATAAAGATGTTTTTAAAAAATTAATAAATAAATAAATATTATAGGACAACAAGAAAAAAGAAGGCACCAAGTATAAGACAAATTACAAGGAAAATAAACTGTTGGAGTTCAGAAGAAGGAATCATTTACTTCTACATGAGCAGAATAACAATAGGAGCGACTAATGTTTATCATCTGTTTAGCAGGTGCTTTCCAGCAGAGGAACATAGAAGCGAACATTTGGCTATTGGTGGCAATAATAGTTTATTAACACTGTGAGCACTTACTGTGCACTAAGCTCTATTATGAGCATATATTACATATATTAATATATGTAATTTTTATATATTAAATTTTATATATATTTTATAATTTTATAAATATTATTATATACATATATATGTAATTAATATACATTAACTCAATTATCATCATCATCCTTAGCATAGGATAACTATTATTGACAATTTACAGATTAAAAGCTGAGTCATGGAGTAGCTTACCAATGCGCCCAAGACCCCACGGCTAGTAAGAGGGAGGTGATTCTTTGTGACTAATCTGACTCCAGAGCTCATTCAAAATAATGAAGCTTTCCTGGTGGAGACCTGGGACTTCTTCCTAGGATTGGAGGGTAGGTGGGAGGGAGGAAGGTAGAAGATTGGAGTGTCTGAGGCTGCAAGGTAAATAAAAGAGCATGGGCAGATTCAGAGTACTAAAAATCCTGTAGTGATTTTGAATATCATGAGTAAGAAATCAGGATTCTGAATTGAGTAAACCAAAGAAGAACAGGTACTGAAGCGTAGAGGGAAAAGGCTGATTCTCGGCCTCCCTATATTGGGCTTGAATCCTGGCTCATTCACTTAGCAGTTGCGGGATCTCGAACACCTGACCTCTTTGCCCTCTCTTCTTCAAACATCTCATGAGGAGGGTGTAAGAATTAATTGAATGTACTCCATAAATTAGAGCTCTTTTATAACTGTATCAGTAGTCACAGGACTTAATCAACAAAATCCCAAATTAGACCCATGTTAATGGTGTCAGTGTTTTTCATCTCTGACAAGGGACACTCAAGGAACTGAGTGTGTTGTCTATTTTTTGGGGCTCTGGGCTCCCCTCTAGCTGAGGCATGCTGGTTTTTCTCTTCTCTAATTGTGGCGCGGGCTCAGTTGCCCTGTGGCACATGGGATCTTAGTTCCCAGACCAGGGATGGAACCCACGTCCCCTGCATTGAAAGGCAGATTCTTTACCATTGGACCACCAGGGAAGTCCCTGAGTGTGTTGTCTTAACTAGATCATATCTGATTATATCAAAGCTCTATAGCCAATTTTCTGCATAGGTCTTCTCTTTCTACCCTCATCTAAAGGACATTTCATCTGGGCTTCTGCCTTTCAGTTATCTTAACCAATGCTGGTAAAAAGCAGTGCTTTCACAGAAGGTCAAATAACACCAAACGTTTTCCTCCCTCTGCATAAACCTCTGTGCGACGTTATATACGTGGAGATACAACAAGCGTGGGATAATTATAAGTTGTGCATATGATGTCAGAAGACTATTACTGTGACATTCTGAAGACAGTGTTTTCAAAGCATTTTTTTTATAAAGTCAGGGCAAGTTAAATATAGAACTCCAGCTTGGTTCCACATGAATTATGGAGTTGGTCAGTCATGGAGATAAAATTACATTTACAGTTCCCACTGGCCTTGTAAGAAGTGAAATTGAAAAGGTATTTTTATATTGTATAAAAGGTGTCCCTGATTCTTAATGCTGTTGTCTTCTGAATTGAACCCAAGTCATGAGTTTAAAATAAGCCTTCTCATAAGCCTGAAAGAATCACTGCAGTTGGTTAATACACTTCATATTTTCTACTAGGGAACAACCATGGTTTGACAGAATATGGCTCATTAAGGAATAATTGTATTTTCTGTGATCTAATTTGAGTTCTAAAGTCATGTCTGCATTTGGTTTTAATTCATTTTATCTTCATTCAATACATCTTCCATCCATACTGGCTGTGAAGTGAACTTGCATCATATTTGGCATTTCCTTTAATTTTCTCTTACGACATAAATACCTTCAACCAGAAATCATACACGTATTGGAAATAATGTCTTTTAACAATGATGCTTCTAATTTATTCTAGCTAGGTTCAGACCTTACCCATATATTACCAATTTTTAAGAAAATTAAAAGATTGTTCAATTATTACTGAGATGTTGACATCAGCCCTTGACTTATAGTGTTGAGGTCGGTTTTTCTTATGATCAAAACAAATGACAACATAATTACAGGGCAACATTTATCCATACTGCCAAGGGCCAGAAAAGTAATCAACTTTGAACCAGGAACCAAGGAGAATCATGGTGTTACGTAGTCTAACGTTTGCCTTAAGAAAAGGCTAATTTTATACCATTTCTGTTCTCATCATATCACGTTTTCAAAAGAAAATGCTTAAAAATAGAAAACTAAAGTGTACCTCCAAAGCATTATAAATCTAAAACTCTTTCTCACAGGAAAGAACAGATAAAATCCCTTCACCTATTCCAAGAAGAAAAGAGCAAAAATTAGAAAAGAAATAGCTGATTCCCAACCAGTTCGTGAAAGATCTGCCATTTGTTGCTAAAGTTTTTTTGCTTTTGTTTTTTGTTTTTTGCTTATTAGAATAAGCAATCACTCCAAAAATGATTATTAAAACAGACAGGAAGAAGAGAGTGTAGAAAAGATAAACAGTAAGAATGTAGTGAGCATCAAGTTCCATTTTAATGACTAACACAAAAATCAGTTCATCTAATTCAAGAGATAATTGGTGATCGGAATGTTTTTCAATCAAAATCTTATTAAGCAGGCAGCATATTTATTCATTTTCCTGGGGAAAAGCTTTTAACATCACTGAATTTATTATAGGTATGCATTTTATTTATCTATCTTCTTAATTAAACTTCAGAGTGGAGATAATGCTTCCATACAAAGCATTAAACATTAACAATCCCTAAAATCAAGCTGGGAAAATGTCATTCTTTGAATGTAATGGAAGCAGTACTAACTAGGAGTTGAAAGGAACAATAAGAGTTGCAGAGATGGTTCAGCGTCCCCAGTATCTAATCTCTAGGAAGCAAGTACAAGTATATTCTCTTTCCCATACATATTTGCACGGTCTCAGAGAATTATCTTCCAGTCATTCAGAAGAACAGTATTTTGTGTTACAAAACCAATATCACATCTTATAACATGCATATGACCATTGATACAGCAGCAGTAAATATTTTGGTTTATTTCACAGGTCCTTTAGAGTTGTTATTAGAATATTTTATTCTCCCTCCCCCACCCCGCATTTTTTGTTGTTCTGTAAAGACTATAATTGTGTTTCTCTCTCCTTTGTTTAAAACACCACTCAACTCCTAAAGAAAAAAAAAGAGAAAGAGAAATTCTCTTGTCATTCTCCCTTATGAGACAAAACTTAATCTACCCAGGCTCTGGAAGCCAACAAAATTGCTTATAGAGAAATTTGTTTTTCTACTCTCTGTCATAAAAAGGTGGTTAAGAAATAGTACCCAGGTCTTTGTCATGCTTAATCTATCTAAAATACTTAGTACAGAGATATCTAAAATATTCCAACCTGTATTTTACAGAGTTGAGGGTTCCACTTCCCACTCAATGTATTAATCTCTCTACAGCATTCCTGTCTGAAGATCTACAAAAACATTTCTCAGGACACAGGAAGGTTAACATTATGGAGTAAGATTGCACTACTGTTTCCAAATATTCACATCTCCTCTTGCATTTGGATAAACTTTCCCTACCCACTGTCAAACTTGGCCACATAAACTGCCTTGACCAATGAAATGTGAACAAGTAATATATGTCACATCCTTCCAAAGGCTTTGCATAGAACTTCACGGTTCAGTTCAGTCTCTTTAGCTTCTGTCCTCTTCTATGAGAAGAGCTTAACCAAAATAGGGGACTGCTGCTTTAGCATGGGCTTTTGAATGAGAAGACGTGTGGAGCTGACATCAGTCCTCATATAGGGAGAGCAAGAAATAAGTGTTCATTCTTATAAGCCATTGAGATTTAGGAGTTGTTTGTTACCACAGCAAAAATCATAGAATTGGTACCTAACGCTGGAATTTTACTATTAAATACACACATACACACACACAAACACAACTGGTGATGGGCTGCAGTCTGTATTTGGAATCTAGGGGGAGAAATGGCAACCATTACCATGCAGAGCAGTGTGATTCTTTCTTATACTAATTTGGAAGGCAGAAAATGCACTTGATGAAATTTTGACTTTGGGCAAAGAAGTTTTAAATAGAATATTACTAGCACGGATTGCTATTTTCACAATTGACAAACACAGAAAAGAATCACCCATTTACAAATAGACATGAAAGAAAAAATAACAAGCCCAGTTATTCTGAGGCTAGTAAAGTTTGAAAGTGGGATTGTTTCTGTCAGAGAAAAATGTAAAAAAGAGAAATGTTTTGGGCTATTAAAGCTGATTCAGACTCATCCTAAGTAAACCTCAGGCTCAGGAAAAAGACTTTTTGTCAAAATATCTGATTGCTTTAAGGTAGCCCCAGTGAAGCTTTCAGTTGGATAAAGTACCTCAGGGAAAAAAGAGGAAGGCCTAGTCCCACAGAAATCAAAACTTAGAAGCTGGATAAGTTCAAAGTACATCTAATTATATCTTTAGAGTGAAGCAATGCTCAAGAAAGAATTATGTCTATTGGCACACAGAACTTGATCAGATCAAGTAGTTGTTTTTTTTTTTTTAATTTTTTTAAGAGATTTCCAATGTCATCAGCTTGAGTGAGAAAAACATTGCTAGACTGGCAAAATGATCTTTGGGCACTAGCCTTCTGAGGCAGGAAGCAGGCTGAGAAATTTGCTTATTCCCTCCAAGGAAAGTCTGTTTCCCAAAGTCCACATCAGCTGTGGCCAAGAAAGAAAATGCAAAAGGAGTCCTTTTTAGAGTGGATCCAAAATGTACAGACATAAATGAACTAGGGAGTTATTCTTGGAGAGAAGAATCTGGCTTAATCAAAGAACATCTGCCATCATCAGCGTATAAAGTCCTTACATTATTTATCCAGTGGAGCTCTCATTCTTCTCTTTCTGAAATAGAAAGGTTTATTGCAGTTGTTATGTCTTGATATATCATTGTTTGCTGGGTGCATTTATTGGGTATGTGGACCCAGATCACTTATCTCAGGACTTGTGAAGCCATATCTAGATCTGAAGTAGACTTCAAGATCCTGGAGTTTTGTTTGTATGTGTGTTTCTACATGTTTAAGTGTGTGTCTATAAGACAGTAAATTTTATTTACTCTTTCATTCCACTTACCTGGTATTTGGGTTTAACCAGGTAACTTGATTTGGCCAGTGTAAGCACAAAACTTCATTTTATGCCCAATCAGGTAGTTTAAATACAATAGTTTGGCTCATCCTCTTGAATTTTATCTTCTGCCACAAGATGAGCATGCCCAGCATAGAGTATGATTCTTTAGCCTGGGCTCAGGAATAAGAAAACACATGGAGTAGAGCTGCACTTGGCCCACAGCCTTCATGCACCATAAGTAATAAATAAATGTTTATTGTAATCAGTCCACTGCAATTTTGGAACCGTCACAGCTGCAAGTGCCAATTATTGCATTCTATAAACAGCAGTTAAGAATGGTGTTTATTTAACCAAAAAATTCTAATTTAATGTTTGATATGTAAATTTTATTTTTTAATAATAACAAAGTTAAATATCTGAAAAATTCAGGAAATAATATTAACATTTCCTAGACAGATTTAGGGGACCTAATTATAAAAATTCTATCAATGCTTGAGGAGTTTTCTAAGTGCCGTTCATGCCACGAAAGCTTTGATTAAGTACAAATTCAATTTTTATTACATTCTTTTCATTTATAACATTCTAAATCAGGTCTACTTACACTAACAACAAACTGTTCAAAAAGGAAGTAAAGAAAACAATTCCATTTACAATAGCATCAAAAAATAAGAAAATACTTAGGAATAAACTTACCCAAGGAGGCGAAAGAATTATACAGTGAAAACTATGGGTCATTGATGAAGGAAATTAGAGAAGACACAAATAACTAGAAATACATCTTCTGTACATGGGTTGGAAGACTTAATATTATTAAAATGGTCATACTACTGAAGCAATCTACAGATTCAACGCAATCTACCACAATCCCAATGCCATTATTTACAGAAATGGAAAAAAACAATCCTAAAATTCATATGGAACCACAAAAGACCCTAAATAGCCAAAATAATCTTGAGAAAGAAGAACTAAGCTAGAGGTAACACACTTCCTGATTTCAAACTATATTACAGAGCTATAAATTAAAATAGAATGGTACTGGCATAAAAACAGACATACAGTCCAATGGAATAGAATTGAGAGACTGGGATATAAATCTACACATGTATGGTCAACTGATCTTTGACAAGACTACTAAGAATACACACTGGGGAAAAGACAGTCTCTTCAAAAAATGGTGAGAAAACTGGATATCCACAAGCAAAATAATGAAATTAGGCTTTTATCTTACTCCATACAAAAAAGTCAACTCAGAATGGACTCAAGATTTAGATATAAGACCTGGAACTATAAAACTTCTAGAGGAAAACTTTTATGACATTGGGTTTGCCAGTGATTTCTTGGATATAACAACAAAAGCACAAGCATCAAAAGCAAAACATGGGTCTACACCAAACTAAAGAGCTTTGCACAGCAAAGGTAACAGTCAACAGAGTGAAAAGACAACCTACAGAATAGGAGAAAACATTTGGCAAACAATATATCTGATAAGTAATTCTGATAAGTAATAATAATCTGATAAGTAATCCAAAATATAATGAGTTCCCACAACTCAATAGCAAAAACACAAATAATCAGGTTAAAAAATGTGGAAAGGGCTGAACAGACATTTCTCCAAAGAAGATATAGAAATGGCCAACAGATTTAAGAAAAGATGCTCAACTTCAATAGTCTCTCAGGGAAATACAAATCAAAACCACAATGAGGCATCACCTCACACACGTTACATAGATATTATTTTTTTAAAGATACACATTGGTGAAGATGTGTAGAAATTAGAACCCTTGTACACTGTTGTTGGGAATGTAAAATAGTGCAGCTACAGTGCAAAATAATATGGTGGTTCCTCAAAAAATTAAATATAGAATTACCACATGATATAGCAATCCTACCTCTAGGTATATAACCCAAAGAACTGTAATCAGTATCTCAAAGAGATGTATACGCTTCCATGTTCATTGCAGCATTATGCATAATAGGCAAGGTACAGAAACTACCCAGATGTCCATCAGTAGATGAATTAATAAAGAAAATGTGATATATACTTACAATCAAATATTATTCAGCCTTAAAAAAGAAGAAGAGTCTGCAATGTGAAACATGAATGAACCTGGGGGACATTATGCTAAGTGAAATAAGCCAGTCATAGACATTCAGACACTGCATGATTCCACTTATATAAGGTATCTAAAATATTCAGACTCATAGGAAGAGAGTAGAATGGTGATTTCCAGGCACTGGGGTAGTAGCAGGGAAGAAAGGAGAAGCTGCTCTTCAATGGGTATAAAGTAGCAGTTATGCAAGACGAATAAACTCCAGAGATCTGCTGTCCACATAGTGCCTAGACTTGACAATACTATATTGTGCACTTAAAAATGTTAAGAAGGTAGATCTCATGTTAAGTGTTCTTACCATAATTAAACAAATAAATAAATATCCTGCAGTGATAGATAGATGATAGATAGATAGAATTGAGGGATTAATACAACATTTAACAGAAATGGTTCAGAACACGTCTCCAATATTTTTTTAGTTGTCCCCGATATTTTGAGACTTTCCCATGTTATGAATACTTAAAGCAGTTATGATAAAATTAGAGAACAAATGACGTGCACACGAAAAGAGTCTTTTTCAAATATACGATTTTCTTGGGACATTATATATCTTCCTTTAACCTATTTGCCTACGGCAGATAGAGACCCATCCCAGAGGAGACAAAAGTCCACCTGGGAGCATGTGCACTGTGCTTCGGGTTTCTGTGGAAGTCTTCCTGCAATAATAAACCATTATTTATGACCGTCAGTCATAAATTCTCCCTAAAAAGCAACTAATAATATTGGGATTATTTAATTCTTTGATTTTGGTTTCCTTGTGCACATACAACTTTATTGTACCATATTATACTTTTGTAGCATCCCCTTTTATATTTTCACCATTCTTATGTGCATATCCACATAATTAGTTAATTTTAATTTACTTCAATTTTTTCCTTGCTGATGTTGATATATATGTAATATAATTAATGAAAAAATAGCATATGTTAACTTTTAAAATTCCATATAATAATTTAAATATTAAAATTAGTATTTGATTTTAATAGAAGATCCAAAATATAGTAAAAATTTTTGCATGTAGATTTCTGGATCTAGACACAATCAGATGTTAGAAAATTTAAGTTGTATAGAAAGATACCTTGATCCTTGCAAACTAGGATCTAAAGAACAAAGGTTTTAATGGAAATCTTTGTAAGTTCTGGTCTCTAGGTCCAGTAAACTGTGAAGACTTAGCTTAACAGGCACTGTATAATGAGGTGCCTTAGTCAAGTTTAGTTGTATAAAAGAATTTTTCCTTTGAAACTTTGTAACTATAATTATAAATAAAATATGTATGGAGTAGTGACTATATACCACGCACTGTGCCATGAAGTATCCATAAATTCTCCTTTATTCTTCAAATCACATTTTATATATGGGGAAAATGTGGCTTTTTAAAGGGTAAGTATCTTGCCCAATTGCAGAGACCCAGACAGTAACTCTAAGAGGCAAAACTGAGGACACAGTAGTCTCTTCAGCATGGTAGTTTTGATTCAAATATTCAAAAATAAAATTCCAAGAAATGATCAGATATTTTTTAAAATCTCACCAACTATGAAGGCACCTGTAGTCCACCTGCAGGTTTCTCCTCCACGGTTTACTCTGATTCTAGCTCAACCTCAGGGACCACTTTAGAGCACACTAACTTGCCTTTTCTGTGAAAATATCCTGTTTATTTGCATGCAGCTTTCAAATCTTCTGTTCTTGGGAGCAATCATACCCATTATCTTCATGGAATGTGTTTCTCACACTCTCACTCTTCAGGAAGTCTGCTTCTGGTGTGCTTTTATTTGCTAATGCCTTTAAATGAGGCAATGAGTTAAAAGTAGGAAACAAAGGCATTAAGATAAATTAACATAAATCCTTGGGAAGTGGTGGGTGCCAATAGAAAAATCAGTAGCAAAAAATATACTTTAAGTATTGGTTTAGTGCTGGTCCAGCCAATGATACTTAAAATTAGTTTTATGCTTTCATCTGCTGATCCCTGAGTCATGTACAGAATATAATTCTTTATGTGTTTGGATCTGAGGTTAGCAGAGTCTCTTCAAAATAAGTTCAAATGAGTTCTCTTTTCCTCAGGCTTACTGTCTGGAAGATTGTTTCTGTTTCCTTAGCTTAACGTTCTTTAACCTTAATGTTTTATGACATTTTACTAATTTATTTTTATCTTTTCTGCTTAATGTAAAATTATAAGAGCATTTGAAGTTCTTGTGACATGAAAATGCAAGCCCTTGCAAAAGAATACTATAACTTACTACACGTTGATCTTCCTGTTTTAAAATAATAGGTAAATATTACAAAAGCCATTTCAATTTTACTTCACTCAACTCATTAAGCATGGAGTCTAAATTGTCCATTGATTTTTATATTTCACTTAGCTTATAGTCTTAATTATTAACTAAGTTAATTTTCCATGTTTTCAATATTACAAAATAAGAGGGTAGATTTGAATTGTTATTGTATTCAAAGAAATATCTAGCTTAGCTAAAGGTTAGTTATCACTAAGAGCTCGTAAAAAATGTAGTTGTGAGTAATGACATACATCAATATGATTGATATTCTCTAAGAAGCCACAAAGAGAAAATCTCATATAAATTGTATAACAGGAATTCTCCCTGAGTTAAAGGAATGAATATTAGACTGCTTCACATGGCAGCAATGACTGGAGATGGCAAAGTTCCTTGAGGAGGCAACAGAATTTTAGTTATTTTTAGAAGGTCATATAATTGAACACTAACTATGAGCTGTTAAACAAGTGGGATTGTTCATTCAATTAAAAAATCGTGGAACCCTCTATTCTAGGTGCTGGACTAAGCAGTGGAGACATAGAGATGAGTAAGAAATGATTCTTATCCACAAAGTCTAGTGTACAAGACATCAACAAATTTATTCCAATTTGGTAAGTGCAATGAGTAGATTCCAAGATGCCTTGAGATCAAGGAAGAAAAATCCCTAATCCAATATACATGTTTTAGGGGGAGGGAGGGTTGGACAGGTCCACTGTAATATATGTGTACCCCACACTATATGTAACTTTGATTCTAAGCTTCCTGTGTACATGGTCATTTTTTTGGTCTGTTTTGTTAGCTAGTTTATCTCCAGTACCTGTAACAGTGCTTGGCAAATATCCATTGCTCAAAAATATATTTGGTAGAAAAAATTACTTTTCCCATTGATACTATACTAGTTATTCATTTATATGATTTATTATAAACTTTGGGATCTATATAGCTGTTTATTTGGATGGGGGAAATAAATATTTATACTAAACTAAGCAACCAATACCTTTTGGAAACTTTACCTCATCAAGAGGAAAATATTCTCAACTATTATTATTTTAGTCCCATACAGGAATGGACTAATAAATTATAAATACAAAACCAGAGCTGCACAGGTTCATTGGGGCTTATAGATAAGAGATTAACTAGAATTACTACAAAAACAACTGTGAGCTCCCGTTGCAACTACAGAGGATCAGAGAGCTTTCCAAAGAAAAGGAAAGGACAAAGGCATTAGCCACTCAATTTGCTACTGTTTTAAAATATTTGTTTAATCAGTTGTTCCTCTGTTAGGTGTTAGTATAAATTACAATGGAAAAGATACTTTTGAATATTTATGAGAACTTTTCTCCTAATGTTACCGAACTCGGGTCTGGCTGCTCACTGCTCATGGCTCAAAAATCGATGCCTGAGAGGCAGTTGTTGGGAGAAAGGAAAGTTGCTTTTAATCAGAATGCCGGCAACCTGGGGAGATGGTGGACTCAGTGTCCCCAAAATACCAACTCCCAAGATTCTGCTCAGCCATGAAAATGTTTAAGGGAAAAAGGTAAGTAATCTCAGTTAATCATTGAGATGGGGGGGTCTGAGTCATCACCACCCCCAACTGTGTGCAGGCTTTCGACTTCTTGTGATCTTTCTTTACATGCTAACTTGTTCACACAGTTTGTTCACGAGATTATTAAAGGGGAAGCTAGGGAAGAGATCTGGTCATCTGTGAATTACTTACTCTTCATTTCTTTGATCTATGGAAAGAACCAAAAGGTTAAGCAAGGTATTATGTGTGATCAAAAGATGTGAAAGGTGTGCTAGGGCAGGAGATGAGTACAGCATGGGGGTGTCTGGTTTAAGGTTAGTTACAATATAGCTCTCTGATAAAGTGACCAGACAAAGGGGTTTCCTGCTGAGGGCAGTTTCCTGCAAAGAACTGCTTACACTAAATGATAGGAGAATAAGTGATTGCTGGATACTCTCCTGGTCCTTACTAAGATTTCCTAAGTGAAATACATGAGCTTTCCATCAAGCTGGCATTGCAGAAATATAAAGAAACATGAAATTGTTGGAAAGCAAGAAAAGGCAAGATGGTCAAATAGCCTTTCCCTTGATAGCTTCCTTATATTTAGTTTCAGTGGAAAATAATATGTTTTAAGACTCCATTTCTGCCTATGTCATCATGGCCTTATAAAAACTGATTTTTATTTCTTTTTGAGTTTAGAAATTTCAAGAGTTCCTTCTTGCCTACCTATCAGTTCACCTACCATTTTCCCTCACTATCCCATTTTTATACATGACTTAAATATTCACTTTAGAAAGTATCAGACAAAACTGATAGTTGCCTTTTAGATAATATTTTCTAATTAAATGTTGAAATAGAATCTAAGGTAAAAGATATTCATCCAACTTACCTAGATATTTTATATGCTCTTGGCACTTTTGAAACTGAAGCTAGAATAACTGCAGTATCTTATCAGTCATGTGCTTGGTAGTACTGTCTATTATGCTAATTTAAAGAAAGTGAGCATAATAAAACTTTTATGGGTGCATATATTGCCCTCATGTAGTAGAAAAACTTTCATATTCTCATATGTTATACTAAACCACTGATTCATTACATGACATCCTAGGGGATATAAAAGGCATGATGTATGAAATTTGGGTTCACATTTTATTACACTAAAATTCAAAATTGCAAAAATGTTAATAATTATTAACATTGCAAAAATGTTAATAATTGCAAAAATGTTAATAGTTATTGTTTTAAAAGAAATCTGTGAGTTTAAGAATGTTATATATTTCATCTAAACCAAAAAAAATTACACCATACATGTTATGACCTTAATTAACTTCTGTCTTACAAATTCTTCAATGAGTCATTTAAATCCTTTCTGCTCAGATTCCACTTCACCGTCTAATCAGGGAAGTCCTAACTATAGGTCATCCCACCCAAGGCAATAAAAACGGCTTTCAGCCATCTGTAGTTAGCAAAGTCATTTCTTCAGTCCTTTAGTAAACCACATTTTCTAGGCAAGCAAACAATTTATGTTGATTCTATGGTCAGTAATGAGTTTCCATTTGTATCAAAAGTTATAAATGTACAGGATGAACAGTTTCTCTTCAAGTATGCAATTCTTTCAAATATCAAGAATATAGCTGGTCCTAACCATATAGCTCAGAGAAAAGGCTCTCAGCTGGGTTTCTGGTTAAGCCAAAGGAATCTGCAAAGGAATGAGCTGGTCAAAAGATAGATCCTTGAACCAGCTCTGGCCTTTGATTTGTATTTGCTTCTCTTATAGCCAAACAAGATAAACTTTTATAACCAAGTGGGCTGGGAATTAGAATTGATGGAAGGATACTTCATTGTCACCAACGTCCAAGTTCCCATTTCTCCTATACATCTCTCTGACTCACTGGGTCAGGATTTTCCTGACTGTATCTGTCACCCCTGACTTAACTTTGGTTAAAGCAAGGTCTTTTTGCTATGAGTACTGTCTTCTTGTATGACCTGATAATTCATACTTAGACAAGTATATTATTAAAAGCACAAGTTAATAAAAATACTAACATTCTCCACAAATTTTACATTCCTTTTTTCTGTCTTACATGTGAAAACTGACAAAACTGTAACACTCAGACATATGAACCACTGTTAAACTTAGTAAATCCATTTTAACTTAACAGTGTACAGAAATATTTGTTCCAGAAAAGAAATTTGTTTGGAAACAGAACACTTTATTGCATCACCATTTTTATTAAAGACAAATGGAATTTGGAATCAGAGCATCCTACCCCAAGGTCATATATTGAAAACTGTGTGCTATAACATGCATAGACATTTAACACACAGAGAAACAGTATCTTGAACTCTGGAAATACTGACATGCAAAATTTAACCTTCAAGTAACAAGTATACTGGAATAATCATTTAGGAGATTAAGCTGGAATAAATTCAAAAGAACTAATCACTCATTTGTGTCTCTCTCTAGCAGGACTTGAAAGCTGATTCTATAATCTTCCTATAGTAGAGACTATAGTCTACACCTTTCTATTTCTCACATCTTCAACACATAAATATATCAGAACAACAACCTGTAACTGATTTCCTTCTATTCCTTTACTACAAGGAGAGGGGAGTTCATTTGTTCACCTAATGACTTCATCCTGTTAGGAAGCTTTCCTTGTACAACTATTTAACAAACAAGAATCAACAAAATGTAAGGAAAAGATGAGGGTTCTGGATTTGAACTTTCCCAAATTCAGATTTTCCCTTGTTTGATTCTTAATTATAGTATTAGTAACTCACTGACTCTCATATTTATTTTAAAATCTAATAAGAAATTCATGTAAAGACCGTAGTGCTTTATTACCATGATCCTTTTATTTACTGTGGCATGCCACTTGATAGTACAATGCCTAGCAAATTTTTGTCAAATTATTCATTGAATTTAATAATTTATCAGATTTGACAGACATTCCCTTAGAGGAATCCAATGATTACACCCTAATTTCACATTTATCCTTATAACAAGCTATACCTGTTCATTTTAGCATGCTGTATTTAAAAACCACTATTATCTGTGTGTGAGATATAGAAATGTGAAAGCTGAGTAGAACCTTTTAAGAAGTTAAAGAAATGACACATATTAAGCAGTTTTTCCAAGAAGAAGAGACATAAAAGACAGCGTATTAAGTTTTTATTTTAGAAAAAAATATATATCTTAACATTCAAGCAGACCTTGAGGAGAGATCAGAACATTTTGCACAGTGTAGGCATTTTGAGGTAATTCTCTGATGTTTGTGGAGGTGGGATGTGCTGTGAGCACTACTGAATAAAGTGGTTGAGGACAGAGAGACTCAACTGTTATCTACTTAGTTTTTCATACAATCTTAGCTAAATCTAAAAAGCAATAATATTGTATCTGAGAAACAAAAGCAGAAATTGAACAACTTATAAAGAATTTTAAACTTAAAACTTGCATTTAAAATGTTTTCAATGCTCTATGATCAATAAGAGCTTAGTTCAATGGTGTTACATGGATTTAAAAGCTAACTCAAATTTATTTTACAAGTAGAAAAAGTAGGCTTTATATAAGTGCATGGACTTTCAATTCAAAAGTTCAAATAAAGCTCACAATCTGAAGAATTCCTTTAATAAAAACGTTTGCCCTTTTCTATTTGTAAAGGCACGTTCATTTGCCCTCTGTTCTTTCTTTAAGGTTTTTCCTTTTAGGATTGTATGTTTTTATCTCTTCAAAAGTCAATTCCTTGCTGATGAGTCTCAGTCCTGTTTACTGATCTAAATCTCAGTTCTGGAAATCTAAATGCTAAATATTCTGTTCAGTCTTTTCCATTTGATTCCTCATTATCTCAAAGGCAGGATATCTAAAATTGTCATCTACTCCCTCCTCTAATGTCTTTCTCCATAGAAACCTCATAAACACACTCTTGTTATGTTAGGGCCGTTTATAAATCAATCCACTCATCAGTATCCAGTCAATAAAACATGTCTGGTGATTCCTCTTTCAAAAGTTCTCTCAATCAGTTCTTCCAACTACCTGTCTTAGGCTGACTTCCCTAGAAGCAGAACCTGAGACAGAGATTTGGGTACATGTGATTTATGGTGTCAGTGCCCTCAAGAGAAAGGGAACAAAGGAAGCAGACACAGCTGGGAAAGGAGTTAAGCAAGGATGAGTTTCAGCTGGAGTCCAGCTTCAGCCTGATCCCATGCAGCCTCTGGAGCACGAATTATGACACAGAATTGGCTCCACCTTAAGGCAAGGGACCTGCCTTCTATATCTCCATGTCAGTCCCAGGTTGTATGAAAGGGCACATAACCTTCTGGGCAAGGAAGCTCGCGTTCTGCCAGCAGCAATTCTCCAGAGAAGGCAGCAGCTATGAATCATTAGCAGCCATCACTCCTAACAGCTGGTGGATGGGTGTTCCCATCTGATATTGTGGATCTGGGTGGGGCACCAACAGTGTCCCCTACCATACTCAAAAATTTTGGGATATGACATAATAAACTTGACCCAAACTTTGTCATTTATTAACACTGAAGAAATTCTGAGATTAGTAATGGTTTTAGAGGCCAATTTCTCCTAATATTCTTCCACATTCAAAGTTCATTTCAATAAATATGTATAAAATCTATTTTCCCACTATGGTATAACAGGTATAGAAATGTCAACTATAACCATGAATAACTTCGTAATGACAATTTAGAGGTCAGAGAACAAGGTAGACTACTCTCTGAATTCGGATTTTTAGCAGATAAAAGGTTTATTTACATAAGTTCAAATACATACATTACATACATGTATCCAAATGCATACATGTACGCATGCAAATACATGCATATACATACATTCAAACAAGTACACATATACACAAGCTGGTTTGGACACAAACCTTTTGGAGCTTCCTGCAAGGCCACCAAGAGAAAGGATGAAACACAATGGAAGGAAAGGGGACTTAGTTCTCCATGGGGTAAATTTTGGTTAATGTAAGATGGAAACAACCTGGGAAGGTAAATTCTTCCATTCTTGCCCCAGTAGGGTACTTCAAGGGGCAGTATTTCCTTGTAACTCTTCTAGGGAAGTGCCATGGACCAACCATGCCTCTTTGGGGCTCCTTGTAAAACAGTGTTAAATGGTATGATGTCTCACATTACATTGCTTTTTTCTTTGCGTCACTTCCCTTTTACCCTTATCCTCACTGCCCTGGATGTCCTATTCCCAAATAAAGTATGAGAATTTTATCCTTGCCTCAACATCTGCTTTTTTCCCTGCTATTTCAGTATCAGAATGGAAGTAAATGTACTGCTTCCTTCTTTGAGAAACTCTTACTATATTTTTTAAAATGAACTGAAATAAACAATGTGCTCAGTGATGTGATTGATTTACATTCTGATATAAGTGCCTTGTCACACTGTGGACTAGTAATAAACAGTTTGTCAACTGGTTAACAGACTGTGGGTTACCCTTTGAGAAACACTGTTTCAGAGGACTCAGGCTGAGACACACACACACAGTAGGATGAGATGATCTCAAACGTGCCATACCTAGCCAAACTTGCAAAGCAGAAATAGCTTTACTGGAAAACTTGCATATGTATGTAACTTTCAAACAGAACCCAGAGAGGTTAACATAATATTTTACACTTCTAATAACTAAAGAATCACAATGTCCCATAAGATAGCTACTGCTTAGTATTCCACGTAACCTTTCTTGATTTTCCTGATACGTTTTTCTTATCTGTGTTTACCACGGCACTCCAGGGCAAAGTTTATTGTATGCCTTTTAGAATTGTGAAGTATACAGCTTTGACATACAGTTACAGAAATTCTTCTTTATATAGCAAATTAAGAAAACAAAGTGGTGCTAGTTTACCCCCTTTCCAATTTCTTTTTAAAATAATCATAAAATAATCATTTAAAAATCATCAGTATCCTTAAACAAAGGACTGAAATTGATCATATCAAGAGAAAGTTCTCCAGCTGTAGTTATAATCATAATGATGCCAGATTTTTAAGATATCAGTGATTGTACCACAATTTTCCCTCTGAACCAATACCACTTTTATGTTAACTTTTAATATGGAAAAATATAACAGATAATATAACAAATAGTGATGTGCTAGCCTGGCAAAATAAAGATTACCTTTGTCATACTTTAATCAAAATATTTTTACAACTATAGACACAGTTGTAACCTCAAATTTCCCTCTACAGTCTATTCCTGATATTTCTTCTACAGTGAACATTAACAAGATTTAGATTTGCATGCCAATAGGTCTGTACATTAGTTTACATGTTTGCTTCCACAGTAACAAACAGTGTATGTTGTGCATAATGCAATATTTATATAAATTAAATTTATTGTAAATATTTTTCTGCAAATAGCCTTTGGAACACGACAGAAAGCCCAGAGATAAACCCACGCACATATGGTCACCTTATCTTTGATAAAGGAGGCAGGTGGGAGGGAGATGCAAGAGGGAAGAGATATGGGAACATATGTATATGTATAACTGATTCACTCTGTTATAAAGCAGAAACTAACACACCATTGTAAAGCAATTATACTCCAATAAAGATGTAAAAAAAAAAGCCTTTTATATTCAATCTGTCTTGAATATTCAAGATAACATACATTTATCAAATGTATTTTAAAATCTAGATCACATCTCATCAAATGAATAGACTGATTTTTTAATATACTCCCTCACTAACAGACATTGAACTGTTTCCATTTTTTTTCCTATTACCAAATGCTGTAAGCGTTTGCTGTAAGCATCCCTACACGTCTTCTTTGCGAGAATTACTCAAGATATACCTTGAAGTGCATTTCCTGTGGCATGAGATATGTACATTTTCAACCTAATCAAATCAAATATTGCCAAATTGCTTTACGGAGTCAACCTACATTTAAAAGTTGTCGCAGTCAAAAGTCAACTCATTAATTCACAGTATTTAAGCTTTTATTTATGTAATCTAGTAATATAAAGTTTTACGTCATTAATCTTAGTTATTTCAATCAGTTCATACATTTCACTTATTATTTTTATAAAGATTGTGCCATTTTATTTTTAATGCTCTCATGAACAAGACCTGATCATTATTAAAGGAACAAATAACTGTTGATTACTTTGAGAGCCCCCCCTTCATTTTTCATGTTATATCCATAATTTTCATGTGAAGTTTATTATGACAATCTTTTCAAGTGGTCAAACTATTCCATGTGTTGCTTTTGAAACTTCCCTTGTCAAAAAGTGAAACTGCTCTAAAAATTGTGGAGTTTATAGATTTTTTAAATTATTTAAAAAGCAATAACTATTTCTTTAAGAAATACAGAAAATATCCAAAATTATATTTAAGTAATAATTAGGTCTAATTATTACATTTCAATAAATGGATTAACTTTTTTCACCAGTTGAAAATATAAATCTATTAAATGAATTTTTCTGGAATCTGAGTTTTTTTACTTAGAAAGGTTTTATTATAACAATTGACATAAATAATTAAAAACCTCAAGCTGGACTATAGCTTTTTAGGACATTTTATAACTACTATTATTTTGTAATACTAACAATTTTTATTAAGTGCTTCTTACATGTTAAACACTGTGCTAAATATTCTACATGTTGTATCAGATTGCCTTTTCCTCTGATAACAACCATGTTATTTCCCTTCCCATCTGTCCTTATGCCCTTTTACAGTACAACATTGTAAATCCCCTATCAACTGTGTCTACTCGCCTTCCCCTTGAATCTGGAAAGATTTATCATGGTGTTGACAAATACAGTTGGGAAGAAGTGATGCTGTGCAACTTTCCAAGGCTAGCTCATATCAGCTCTTGCCTTGCTTGGAAGTCATGAGCTCCAGGCTATCATAAGCAATGATGTAATAAACATCCCTATATATGCATTCTTTAAGAAAATTATTTGAGATATAGCTTGAAGGGATTCCTGTGGCCTGGGATACGTGCATTTTTAATTTAACCAAATACTGCCTAGGCTTCCAGTCTAGACAATAGTCCTAGGTGTGCAATCACCCAACTCAGGTGCTAAACATGTGAGTGAGCACGTCTTCAGATGATTCCATCCCTGGTCGTAGATTCATCCCCAGACTTTGGGTCTCCCTAGCCCCAGCTATTGTGAAGCAAATACAAGTCTTTCCTACAATGCTCTTTTCAAATTTCTGACCACTGAATCTCTGAGCATAACAATGTTGTTTTAAGCTGTTAAGTTGTAATTTGTTATGTTGCAATTATAATTGAAACACATGTGATAATTTTTCAGTCCTAACAATTTTTTTTTACTTAGATAATTAATCCTATTATATCAATGCATAAAGAATGCTTATTAGGGCTTCCCTGGTGGCGCAGTGGTTGAGAGTCCGCCTGCCGATGCAGGGGACGCGGGTTTGTGCCCCGGTCCGGGAGGATCCCACATGCCGCGGAGCGGCTGGGCCCGTGAGCCATGGCCGCTGGGCTTGTGCGTCCGGAGCCTGTGCTCCACAACGGGAGAGGCCACAACAGTGAGAGGCCCGCGCACAGCAAAAAAAAAAAAAAAAAAAAAAAAAAAAAGAATGCTTATTAAAGGTCTCTATTAACAAGTAAACTAAAAACTATTCAAGTAAACATCACCACCGTAAATGTTTCCATTGCATTCATGGCCCTCTCCTAGGGTTTGGTTGGTGGGAGGGATGGGAGAAATATTTACTTACTCAAAAATATTAATGAAAAGTGCCCCACATGCAATTTTATATTCTACTGAGAAACCCATAATTCTGTCAGTTCTTCTCAGAGAAAACAGATTAAAACAAAAACAAAAACACACACAAAAAAAAGAACCCCATAGTAGCAGGAAGGACATTTAGGAAAGGTCAATGTTTTCTGAACTAATTAAGACCTTTACATTTCAAGCAGTCCGTTCAACCCACTAGACCATATCTTGGATTGGATGATTCTTGTTCAAATTGACATTTGGAAAGATAAAATCATTATTCTAAGTCTGCCCTTAGAATAAGGATAAATTACACATTCTGTTACATTTTTTCTATTAGAAAAACAGATCCAAGTATACTTTTAGTCAAACCTAAAATATTGGTAAATGACAGTTAATCATCAGTGACATGCAAATGATCACCCCAACATCTGGTATAGTTTTATCTTTTCAATAGGTTAAACAAACTCTGTAATTGGTACTGGTGAAAGATTTACAATTGACATGTCATTAAGTGTATAGAGAGTTCATTGTGGGAAAGAGACTTACTTTCACCTACCTGGATCTGAGAAGTTCTTTTCCCCGGGATTTCATTACCTTAATATGACCAAACATTGCTATTGTAACCACCATATTTCAAACCATCAGCACATTCCTGAATTAACAAAAAACCTTTGAACTAATCTTCCTGTATCCATTATTGTCCACTCAATCTTATATCTATCAAAAGGCTAGGATTTTTAAAGCATATATTTTTAAGACATAGTACAAGTAATGTTTCTTCCCCTGCTTTAAACTTCCCTAAGAAAATAGAGAAAAAAAACCTCAACTTTTACCCCTGTCCTAAGGGCCTTCAGATTTGCCTTCATTTCAGACTTCTCCCCTTCACTCATAAGTCACAGCCATACTTGCTATCCTTCTATCTCATGTGCTCACTAAGCTTATTCTACCTTCAGGACTTTTGCAGTTGTTGGTCTTTCTATCCAAAGGCTCTGTCCCCAAACATTCAGATCAGTGGCTCCTTCCTGTCATTCATTTTTCAACTGAAATGTCAGTCAAGAATCTTTCCCAGGTATCACAATCTAATATTGCCCTATGCACTCCCACTTCAATTCATTCTCTAGCAACCCACACTTTTTATTCTTCCCTGGTTCTTAATTGCTATCCCCAACTATACTATCAATTTGCTCATTTCCTGTTTATTGTCTAACTTTAGGAGAACACAAGCTCCATGAGAACAAGGCCCATATCTGCCTTCCTTATCCCCAGTAACAAATAATCATTTGTTCAATGAATGAAAATACAAAAAATAAAACCCTGATCGTGAATAAAAGCAGTGTAGGTATCAGTATGGAGAAAATGGCTGAATTATAAGCCAAATAGAGTTATAACGATGACACTGACACAGCAAGAGAATATTTTCTTCCTATACTAAGAACTGAAATTTGATTGCATATCAGCCTAAAATAATCAGAACATTTTAATTGTCTTTTGTAAACCCAGCACTGTCACAAATAGTATAGTTTTATCCCTGTATTTCCAACTATAAAGAAGGAGCAGTATTTTGCAACAAGAAAATATTTTTAAAAGTATTGAAATTACATATATATGTGTACATAAGTGTTGTGGATTGAATTTTGGCCCCCAAAAAGATATAGTCAAGTCACAACATTTGGTACCTATGAATATGACCTCATTTGTTTTGACAGTTAATTTTATATGTCAACTTCACTGGATCACATGTCTAGATGTGTGGTTAAACATTATTCTGGATGTTTCTGAGAGAGTGTTTTTGGATGAGTGTATCATTTAAATTAGTAGACTCTGAGTAAAGTAGATTGCCCTCCAGAGTTAGGGTGGGCCTCATCCAATCAGTTGACAGCTTGGATTAAAAAAAAAAAAAAGACTGAACTCTCCCCAAACAAGAAGAAATTCTGCCAACAGACAATCCTCTAACTTGAACCACAGCATCATCAGCTCTTCTCTGGGTCTCCAGCCTGCTGGCCCATCCCATAGCTTTTGGACTTGCCAGGCATAATCACATGAGCCAATTCTTTAAAATATATCTTTATATATATATACACACATACACACATATATCCTATTGGCTCTGTTTCTCTGGAGAACCCTGACCAATACATTTGTAAATATAGTCTTTGCAGATGTAATCAAGTTAATATGACGTCATACTGGATTAGGGTAAACCCTAATCTAAGAACTGATGTCTTGATAAAAAGAGGAATATTTGAACATAGAGACAACAGGAAGAACATCATGTGACAATGGAGGCAGAGACTGCAGTGATGCATCTACATGCCAAGTAACAAGAAGGATTTCTGGCAACCACCAGAAGCTAAGAGAGACATGGGATGTTTCTCCATCAGAACTTCCAGAAAAAAACAACTCTGCCAACACCATAATTTCAGACTTGTAGCTCCCAGAATGTGAAAGAATACATTTCTGTTGTTTTAAGCCATCCAGTTTGTGGTAATTTGTTACGGCGGCCCTAGGAAATTAATACAGTAAGTTTAAAAAATGTTTCAAAAGAAAGTATTATGATATACTCTATGAACAGCATCCAAAAAATAAACAAATCGTACCAAATTTGGAACTGGAAAGATCAGGTCCAATGGTAACATGTATAACTCATTAGGCTCTATTCTCTATGTTATTGTTTGGCAAAGATAGTTTTACAGCAATGAAACCACATGTAAAATGCATTTTTATTTCCTTGAATGTTAGACCTATTTTCATAATCTGACTGTTCCTGTGCTTTTTCATGCCAACCTTTCATAAACATTTCAGCATAATCGTTTGTTTGTTTTTAGAGAACTCCTGTTCCTGAAATTCCCTCATGACCCCTCAGTCTCATCCCTCAGCATTACAGGAACCACATGGTTAGGACATAAAAGAAAAATTCCCAGTAGTATCCCCAATAGAAATTGTCTTTCACTCACAGCCAGCTTAAGTAAAGTGAGATCATAAAACAATTATACATTCGTCATAGTAATTCTTTAGATAATATGTAAATGACCCTTATTTGTTCAAATAACTCTGGTTTTTCTACAGCCCACGGGATAATTTTTCAAGTGTTATCTTGGCCATCGATATTTAGACGTTTACCCAAAAAAGCTTAGTGTTTTGGTTTCCTATGGCTGCTGTAACAAATTATTACAATCTTGGTCATTTTAAAAAACATAACTTTATTCTCTCACAGTTGTGGAGGCCAAAAGTCTGAAATAAAGGTGTTGGCAGGGCTGCCCTCCCTCAGGAGGATATGGGGGGAGGAAGCCTTTCCTTGCCTCTTTCAGCTTCTAGTGGCTGTTCATATTCCTTGACTTGTGGCCATTATCACTTCAATCTTTGTCTCTGTGTCTGTGATCACACGGGCTCCTTCTCCTCTGAGTGTGTCTCTTGTAAGGACCCTTGTCATTGGACTTAGGGCACACCTGCATAACACAGGGTCTCCTTACATCCTCATCTCAAAATCCTTAATTACAAGTAAAAAGATCTCTTTTCCATTCACAGGTTCCAGGGATTAGGACATGAATATGGTTTTGAGAAGGCCACAATTCAGCCCACTACACTTTAAGTTTTACACATGAATTTCTCTTTAATTTGCCAGTCACACCTAGTAATACCTTATTCACCTTGCAGATGTTATCTCTTGAATAAAAATAGGTTGCACCTGTATCATTTGAAGCATACTCAAGTAGCAGCAATTGTTTTATTTTTCAACCCTAATTAGGGTTGAGACCACACCCAAAATAAAATACCTCCCTCATAGCAGTTACAATCTGAATGTTATTTTACACAGAAAGTCTATGAGCAATTGAGATTCCCAGGCTATAAAAATTTACATAGGAACACACACCTCCATTACAGTTGACCATTGAACAATTCCGGGATTAGGGGTGCCCACCCTCTGCACAGTGGAAAAATCCACATGTAACTTATCGTTGACCCTCTGTATCCACAGTTCCACATCCACAGATACAACCAACCCCAAATGGTGCAGCATTGTAATACTTACTATTGAAAAAATCTGCACATAAGTGGACCTGCGCAACTCAAACCTGTGTTGTTCAAGGGTCAACTGTCTACTAACAATGATTTTTCCAATTTTTATTTATATTATGTCACTTTATAGTTAGATCACATCGATTTTCTTTCCCTCCTTTTTCGAAGTCTAAATGCTACTGGGTTCAGATTTGCTTCTCCCATATTTCTTCTCTCTGTTAATGACATCATTATCTATTAAAAACTGGGAATCTGCCACTCCTTTCTCATTCTTTCACCTGCTCCACATCAATTTGTTTACAGAATCCTGTGGATTTTATCTTCTAAATACCTCTGGAATCCATTACATTCTCTCCACCTGTCTCTCTTATTTTGCTCGTTGCTTTTGTTCAGATGCTGATCACCTCTTAATCAACTGCAAAGGATAACCTGAGATTCCTGTCTCCCATAAGGTCCCATGACTTCCTGAGCATAGCCATTACTGACCCCTTTTCAAAACACAAATAGACTCATTTCATTCCCTGACTTCGAAAACTCCTAGAGTTCCACTTTCATAGGTTGAAGCCCAAATTATTCTCTATGACATACACATCTATCTATAATCTCTTCCAGTAACTTCCAACACTCCCTGCTTCCCACTGTCTCTAGCTAAACAGAAGTTTACACTATTTCTCGAGAATCCCAGACTATTTTACTCATGGGTTTTCAACTCGGAATACACAGCACTATCTGCTATTCTTTCTCCTTGTTTAATGGTAAACTCCTATTCATCTTTCAATAAACCAAATATGTCTATTATGTCTGCCTCCATCAGTTCTTATTGATAATGGTGAATTTTTACATAACAAAAATAGAGCTGGTGACAACTTGAAATCATAATGGAGTATTCACAGTTCAGGCACACAAAAATGGAGTCAGGCGGCCATTGAGGATTCGGTCTCGGACGCATCCCTGGACCACTGAGAACTTGAACTTTCTTTGAACTGTACCAGACCCAAGGACACCACCAGTTGTATTCAGAACAACACCTGCCAGCTGCAGCCTTATGGTCTCAAAGTCTTGTAACTTGTAACTTGTAACTATGCAACCATTTTGGACCCCAGACAATCCGTGCTTAACAAGCACCCTCACTTCTTGCCAGCTTCAATTATAATTCTTCACAAACTACTCAACTAACCGTGGCCTTGCCGCTTTTTTGCCCTTATAAGCCCCTTCATTTTGTAGTCCATCAGAAGACAATTCAAGTGCTTCTTGAATCTGTGTCTCCCGGGCTGCAGCCCTAATAAACCTCAAATAAACGCCTCACTATTTCTGAAATTTTGGTTAACAGGGTTAACATTGCCACATTACTCACCTGTTGCTGGTTCAAAACCTCGAGAGTTCCAGGGGTGAAATCCGAAACTGGCTCCCCTACACAGAGGGCAAGGAGGGACCTAAGGTAGAGGCCGGTCACTCCAAATTGGTAGGTGACAGTTTTAACAAGCAAACTTGCCTACGAGGTTTGTCTTGGGTGCCGCAGAACAGTAGATCTCCGCATCTTTCGGCCAGAACGTGAGTTTATAAAAAAGCCTTAATGGCTGGGGTTCAGTCATATGTAGCACAGTCCAGATAGTCCCAATAACACACTACTCTCTCAAGGCTGTGGTCTCAAAGTGGCTCCCACTGTGGAAATGGCGGGCAGAAAGAGCATTCCGAGGAGAGGGGAGGGGGGGAGGAGCCTCTGATTGCCTGATTCCTGCGCTGGGGTTAACCTGCGGTCAAGTCCTCTAGATGACCTCCTCCATCATCGTTATGGCCTATTGTTAAAATGTTGAAATAGTTTCATTCTGGTTTGCTAATTATGTAATCAGTATCATGAGTCCTCAAGTATCTTCCCAATGACCACAACTGCCAAGGTCCTTCCTTGGAACATCTGATCTCTCCATAATCAAGCAACAAAAAGAGAAACATCTGATAACTGCAGGAGAGCTGCAGCAATTTCCCCAGCACTATAGTCAATTCTGATTTGTTGATACTTGTGGGTTGTTTCACTTTTTAAGACTTTTAATATTGCTTCTAAGAAGGAAATCAAGGAATTGATACTCTCTCAAGTTTTTATTATTTAGATGGTCTCCCATGAGTAGGAAACTATGCAATTATGCTAGAAACTCAAGGGATAATCAGATGTCTTTAAAGTGTCTATAGCTAGGAGGAAAAATAATACATGTATGCACATAAAATAATACAAGATATCTTACATAACTGCAGTTATCTTACATAACTGCAGTTACCATGCATGGTAACCATGTTTTATAAAAGAGGAAGCAATCACTGCTGGTTGAAAGAAATAGATAGAACCTGACAAATGCACAAGATTTAGTAAATGAAGAAAGGCACATAAGGAGGCAATCCCACATCAGTTGAATATTTGGTGCAAGCAATGAACTAAAATAATAGAATGTGAACAATGATTGTGATTAAATCAGTTTAACTAGAACATTTGGTGTGTATAAGTGAACAGGGAAAATTAAGCTGTAAAGATGTGCTGGTAAGCATGAAAAAATTTGAGTGGGAGACCAAGAAATGTGCATTTATTCAACAGGAGAATATTTATTGCAGTATTATTTAAAATTATGCGGGAAAGGCTTCCCTGGTGGCACAGTGGTTGAGAGTCCTCCTGCAGATGCAGGGGACATGGGTTCGTGCCCCGGTCCGGGAAGATCCCACATGCCGCAGAGCGGCTGGGCCCGTGAGCCATGGCCGCTGAGTCTGCGCGTCCGGAGCCTGTGCTCCGCGACGGGAGAGGCCACAACAGTGAGAGGCCCACGTATCGCAAAATAAAATAAAATTAAATTAAATTATGGGGGAAAAGAAGAATAGTTCATTGTCCATTAATAGATCAATGGTTAAAGCATGCTATGGAATTTTGACACAAATGGGGGTAGATCCACATGTATTGACAAGAAAAAATTCACTAAGACATATTAAGTTATAAAAGCAAGTCAGTCAGCACTCTCCCTCTCTACTTCTCTTTTTACTTTTTCTCTCTGTTTCTCTCTCTATCTCTCTCTCTTTCACCTCTTTTTACTGCAAAGTATCCATAACTTATCTGAGAAATTTTGGAAGCTAATAAAAAGAAAACTGTATCCACCATATAATAGAATTTTATAAATATTACATTTCATAAGACTGAAAAAGAAAGATCAAAATAAGCGTCATTCTTCACTCCACCCAAAGAACACTTATAAGACCAAAAGAAGGCATTGAAGGTATTTAACCATAGAAATCATATAATAGGACCTGCTTTTCTACAGATAATTTTTTTTAATCCCTAAGACATTGAAGAAGTTTCAAGATTTGAGAAATGTTTGTTCTTTTATTAATATTAGCATTGTTTTGGAGTATAATTTATTTTAATTTTTAATCAAGAAAGTTTTTCCCCACTGATATTAATTTTAGAGGAGAAAAACCAAATTTGTGGATGTAAAAGTACATTTCCTGATTACTCAAAAATGATTTAGTGACTTCTCTCAAACTTTTCTAGAAACACAGAAAATTACTTGCTTCTGTAATCATTTGCTTGCTGGGGGAAGCTCTCTTCAAAACCAGAATACAAAGGATGTGTTAAGTAAACCTCTAATTCTCAAATAAGGAATCTCTGTAAGAAATAATTGAAAATAAAAGTATTCTTCTGTGGAATTTATGCCATAAATTGGACTGTTTCTTCAATGCATACCTATGGAACCCATTTAAAAGAACATACGATGTCACAAAAAAAAAAAAAAAAGATTTGAGGGAGAGTTTAAAGGCTGAAAAAAGAAAAATTAAAATATGTTTTTATCCCCCCCACCCCCAGAATGTGTATGGAACCAAAAAAAGAGAAAGTTACCTTTTGACGTCAAGATCTACACTACAGAATTACTTGGTGCATTTTATTGCCAACTTGCTGCTACTTGTTAAAGACAAATGCAAACAACTGCTGAGTTATAACTAGCAGTCTGCAGACCTGGAGAGTATTTCAAAAGCATACTGAGTAGACTGAAAACATTCTTTATGAAAATATTTCATTTTTCAACTTTGAGTTTAAACAAGAAACCAGAGGAAACTAAGTTTGGTAAGACCCTAGATAATTTGAAATTTAATATTTTATGATTTAAAAGAAATAAAGCCTGTTCTATTTTCTTATGTGGTCATGTAAGAAATAATGAAATTAGAATAACGAGTAAGATGTGTTCATATATTCTAAAACCAGCATGTTTTTATGTTTAATGTTATAATTGAATTTTCTCTGTATAATCTTGCAAAAACTCAAAAGAATTAACACTTGATATAATTTTAAATGAAAGAAAAATTTACCTTTGGCTTAAAAATAATGATATATATCTAATTATATTTACATGTATATTTTTATGAAATATATTGATATACATATATCCATTTGCTGAGTTTTAAAAACTAAGGGGTTTATATAAGCTAAAATGTTCTAAAGAGACCAAATTTCTAAATTTAGATTACAAAATTATTCCCACAGTAACCTACAATGCAAACTCTTACCAATTACTAATTATGTATCTCTCCTTGTATAGATGTTATAATAAAGTGGTACATTTAAAAGAACAAGATATCAATTCCTTTTATATGATACATTGTTGCCAACCCTCCCAAGTCGATCCCCAGCAAGGGTCATTCTGCCTGGTGTCACTCATAACTATAGAAGAAGGACCGTGTTGGGTTCAGAAGCAAAAGAAAGCTTTAGTCTCTAATCAGAGAATGGAGAGGTGCGAGCTCACGCTCTAGAGCACACGCATCACACGCAGCACACGCTCTCTGGACAGGTCATGGGCGGGGCTGCTTTATAAGGATCCTGTCAGTGGGAGGGGCGTGGGGTTCTCCCGGGGCCGGCACAGCTGTGCTGCTCACGCTCCGGATCACAGGGCCTGGTTCAGCACCTCTGCACACGGCCCCCCGCCGCCATCTTGAATTGCTGTGTTGTGAGCTTCTGCCTGCGGTCTGAGCTGAGATGTCGGAGTAGCCTTTTGTTTTGCAGGAGGAACTCTGGTCTGAAGGGCAGGCATAGGTCTCTGCATATGGCTCCCTAAGAGCAAGTGAAACTAGACTAAGCACAAAGAAAAAAAAAAGGTTAGACTTTATCTTATTTCCCAGATTCTATTTTTGTCCTCTGGGAATTGTTAACGGCCTTTGCTGGTGACCAAATGGTACAATATTTATAGAAGTATGTGATCAGATATAAAGTCTTCATCCTCAGAGCCATTTTGAAAGAAAGAGGTAAGCAACATTTTTTAGAAGTTTACTTTAATTTGGTTTGCTTCTTTGTAAAGAAAATATTAATTGTATACTAATATCAGACATTAGTAAATATTGGTAGTTTGTATATAAATTAAGAGGAATTTACTTCTCTTGGTATTCCTGGAACAATTGATTGGATGGAGGTAAACGGGCAATGCTTAACTGATTATAAAACAATCACCACAGCAAATAGCTCTTTAAGAGATAAGTTGAGAAAAGAAGTCAGAAAACAAAAATGGATTTGAAGGTCATGAACTTTGCCAAGCTTTTCTATCCAAAGAAATATTCTTCCATTCAAGTTGCAATATGAATAGACATAGATATGTAGTTTATTTGGGCTTTCATAAGTGATATATTGAGACAATATACGCCTAAACACGTACATTATAATCAGGAAATAGTTTTAAGGTGAAAATTTCTTATTTCATGAAGACCTTCAGATATTAAGTACAAAACAGCCTAAAAAATGCTTTGCTTTGTTTTTATTTTTCCTCTGAAAGTGTTCAAAATCAGAAGTAACTAAGGTAAGTTTTTCTACAAGAGAGAAACTCTACCTCCAGAATTCAGAAAAAAGATGACTGAGTAGTACATTTGGGCTCTCTCAAGAGCCGCCGCATATTGCTCTGCTTATTATTCACAATCCCTAAATTGCAGAGAAAATGAAAATGGCAGAGGAAGATTTAGCCGTTCAGTAGTCAGAATCAAGTTGCACTGTCATCAGAAAAAAGTGGAATATATTGGCAGCCTTACATGCAAACAATAAAAATCCTCACTCCTAGGTGAGATTTGCCCTTCTGAGTCGAAGTGGAAATTGCACAAAGCAGATAAAAATTCCCTATTTTTCCAGGTAGGGTTTCAATCTACCACACAATTTTGAGGTCATTTTCAAGGTGGTCAAAACCAAATAAATATCTGTGCACAAGGGCACTAATACTCATGATTTTAATGAAGAACAGAGTAGATATCAGGTACATTCACTAAAATTAAATATGTAGCGTAGGCCTTACCAGATTTTGACATTGTGTGTGCGCGCACACACTTGTGTATGTGTGTGTGTGTGTACAGTGTGTGTAACAGTTGGAGTGAACTTAAGTTATTCTAATTTGTTAGGTTTAAAACAAATTTTTATAATTAAGAGAAAAATGTAGACCTTTGAACAAAATATAAAATGTATCTAGTAAACTTAATACTAAGAACTGACATTTAGCCTGTTCCATTTGGTTGGAACCTCAGCCTAGCAGAGAGGGGGGAATTGTAAATCAAAATCCTGAGTTGACCAATACCTGCCCACACCATATCTTTCCAAAGACTACATACATAAGATGGCTGGGATACTCAGATTTCTTTCCTATGTGTGTTTCAGTACCCTTCTCTGTTGCAGACAATATACTCATAGGAGCATAACCATTGCCAAGGTTGCCTTTGACGTTACTTCGTTCTCAGTGGTACTGAGAAAAAGGAGAGGAAAGGTCTTATATAGCATCACCATTCCTGTTGCATCAAAAGTCTCACGTAGGCAAGTGGACTAAAAAATACTTCATGTGGTTCACAGTATTTTTTATTGCAAACTTAAAAGCAAGAAGAATACTGAGATCTGAAGTTAAAAATTAGTCTGATCTGAGTAAGAATTCAGCTTTGACAAAATAGACAAAAACTGTTTTATGAAACTATATTGTCTAATAAGACTTAATAGTAAGAAAACAGAAAAAAGTTATAAGCATTTTCAAAATGCCCAGGAACCCTTCTACTTTTACTTTAAATTGGCATTAAGAACTTTATTTAAATATTTTTTAAAAAGAGAAAGAGGTATCTATCTGTACAGCCATGTTCATAGCAGCATTATTCAGAATAGCCAAAAAGGTGGAAGCAACCCATATCCATCAATGGATAAATGAATAAATAAAATCTGGTATCCTGTACAATGGAATATTACTCAGCCCTCAGAAGGATTTTTCCTTCCTTTTGAGGACTGAATAATATAGATGCTTCAACAATGATTAACCTTGAGGACATTATGTTAAGTGAAATAAGCCAGTCAAAAAAAGGCAAAAACCGTGTGATTCCACTCATATGAGGTATTTGGAGTAGTCAGTCTCTTAGAAACAGAAAGTAGAATGGTGGTTGACAGAAACTGGGGGGAAGGGAAGATGGAGAGTTATTGTTCAATGGGTACAGAATTTCAGTTTTGCAAGATGAAAAAGTTCTGCAAGTTGGTTGCACAACAATGTGAATATACTTAATGCTACTGAGCTGTACACTTAGAAATAGTGAAGATGGTAAATTTTATGTTTTTACCACAACTCTTTAAGAGTTAGAAATATTTTTTAAAGGATTTTGTTTTTTATTTCTGTAGCCTATATATGGTTTTTACCAGTTATGCTAGTTAATATAGATTTTTAACTTTTAATACAGTACCAACATGTATAAAATAGCAAATAGGAAGAGTGTATAACAAGAAGGTCTCACCATTCTCAATCTGCAGTTCTGCAATCTGAAGGGAATCATTTTAATTGTTTTAACTGTTTCTGATTTAAATCTGATGATTATGCCCATAACTCTAAATTATATGCTTTATCAATTCTTATTGTTTTCTTAATTTTTGTACTATTATAGATAAGTATTTATTTCACACTGCTCAATTTAGCATTTTTATTTAAAATTATACATTTTACTTTTATATATTTTCCATCAAATCAGCATGTTCTGAAGCCTTTCTCTATAAGATGGAGAAATCTGTCTTTCCGCTTCAGTTCCCCTTCCTTCCAATTCCAAAAGTTTTACTTCACATTGTAAAATGTGTAGCCATTTAATTCTGATCTGTATCTGTTATCAACTATTGGTTGACTTTTAAAGTTGAACATCAGTAAACAGTGTTTGCATTATATGATTTGATATCATATAGTAATTTAATATTATTTACCAATTGGCAAATCAGCTCACATTTTTCCTGTAGTTACTTATTTCTTGTCTTTTTCTCATCCATAATTTGCATTTATCACAGCCTCAATTTTTTTTTTTTTTAGTTCTTCATCATTTCATTTATACTATCAAGTCCCATTTTCCTTGGATATGTCTCTCATCTCCTTCTGGAACTTTCCTTCTTCCTACTCCAATCTGAACTGATTACACTCAAGATGAACTGTGCAACTCTCATCCCTGTCACTACCATATTGGACTCAGTGTTTCTTAGAACTCATACCCTCTACTTTCTTGGTTTACACCATCATCTGACTGAAGCAGAGCTTTGAGTAACATTCTCAGTGTGGTTTTTGGGAAGTTACTTTTTAAGTTTTTGTATGCTTTTTTTCTGCCCTCACAATTGCTTGATAGTTTTGAGTATAGAATTCCAAGTTGAAAATATGTCCCTTAAGAATTCGGAAGGCATGCTGCTGTGTCCTAGGATGTAGAATTGGCGATGAAATGCCAAATTCTTGTTTCTTTGAAGACAGTTTTTTTCTGCTTGCAAGTTTTTAGGATCTCAGGTACTGATAACTGCCTGGTTTATTTATTGAAATCACAACCTAAAAGAGAAAATAGAAATTGTGAAAGAGAGAAACCAAAACTGACCTGGTATCAGTGAGTATAATGAAATTGAAAAATTCAGTGTTATGTCTCTTTTCAGTCACCCCATAAAATACGTAATGGATGTTATTAATTAAAAACCATTTTTATTATGGGAAAATGTCCTGAGTTATTACCTTGCAAATTCCCTACACTCTCTTTTCTCTTTGTAGAGACCCTTCTAGTTATGATTAGACAAACCAGTATCATATATGGCACTTACTTTTTTCTGTCACATTTTCCACTTTTTGCCTTTATTTCGTAGTCTCAAGAGTTTTTCCATTTTTATATTTATTGAAATCACAACCTAAAAGAGAAAATAGAAATTGTGAAGAGAGAAACCGAAACTGACCTGGTATCAGTGAGCATAATGAAATTGAAAAATTCAGTGTTATGTCTTTTTTCAGTCACCTACACTTTCTTTTTTCTTTGTAGAGACCCTTCTAGTTATGATTAGACAAACCAGTATCATATATGGCACTTACTTTTTTCTGTCACATTTTCCACTTTTTGCGTTTATTTCATAGTCTCAAGAGTTTTTCCATTCTTATTTTTTTAATTATCAAAACTCTCACACAAAACTCCATTTCAAGTGGAATCCTTCAACTAATTCCATCACAATCATTTTGTTTCTTAAATATGAAATTTCCTGGGCCCCTATCCCAGATCTAATGAGTAAGAATCTGTGCTTGTGGAATTGCCGTTTAAATGTACACTCATGATGATTCTTCTGTATGCTTATGAGTGGTGTGGTCACACATAGGTAAGTTACTAACTTCTCTGAGGCTCAGTTTTATAAGTAGTAAAATGGAGATCATAATAGCTCTGACTTCATAGAATTGTTAGAAGGATTATATGAGTTATCACTTATAAAAGACTTAGAACAATGCCTGATACATATAATCATGACTTAAATTTTAAATTTATGACAATATAGTGAAAACTCAGTATCAGATAAAGTTGTAGATAGAAATATCACTGGGTTTTCTGTCCTCAGCAATTACCCACATACATACACACTCACACAAAGACACACACACACACACACACAGTGTTTGATTAATTAACATGGAAAAATAAAACGCTCTTCTTTTGATTTTAAATGTATGTGGCAAAGCCTCTTCAAAGCTCATTTAAACATTTTCCTGCAAAACATTAACTCAATCTGATGCTCAAAGAACATATGCAATGTTGACTTTTCTGCATTCTCCATACAAGAATGCTTTTATGATCTATCCCATGTGACCTCTCCAACTTCATCTTGTGTCAGTTGCCCAAACTTGGCCAGCCAGGCCTGTTGAACTACTTGCAAGGCTCACACATAACACCTTTTTGCACCTCTCTATCATTGTATTTCCTCTCCCTAAAAACATCTCTCCCCGATAACACCCCCAGCAACTGTTACTCTTCAAATTTAGTTCAGTCACCACCCACCTCTTTGTGAAGATTATCTCCTATATCCTCCTTTCTCTGCTCCCCTATCATTTTGCCCACCTGCCTTTTTACACCTATTATGTCTAAGTGCTCATATTATTTACATATTGGTCTGCCTTTCTTGTCAATGAATCCCTAGGAATAGGAAATGCAGTTGGGCATTTGCTATATTCATGTTTGTTGAATTAATAACAATGGGAGATGTGTAAACTGGAAATCTTTAAATGCTTGCTAAAAACAGGGAACATTTTCTAAAATGTGATACTATACAATAAGAATTTGAGCTTTTTTAAAAAGCTGAAAAACTTCCAAGTCTGCTCCCACAGAGTGCAGAACTGATGTCTAAAAAAGGAGTATGATGTACATGGCTAGCAAGGTGAGGACTACGGTGGTGGAGATGTCATAGAAATTGGGCTGTATAGCCTAAAGCCTCAACAAGTACCTTCTGCACACAATTCCGTAGCTGCTTTCACAAGTGGAATCCAGAACAATATACTCCATTGCCTTGATTAGAAGATATGAGAGTTATTTAAAACTGAAATAGTTTAATTATTTAGTAAAGGCATGATAAACCAAATAATATCTATCCTCATGAGATGAGTATTAGACAAGCCTATCTCTCAAAGTGCGTATTTCTGTTGTCTTAATTATACAGTTTATGATTTTATCAGGAACCATGCTCTGGGTTACAAATAGGACCTCATCAACCATGCGTTTCATCTGCCGTTCACACATTATTTTATGGGGACAGCACAATATCTACCTATGGTAATTGCATGCTGGTAATTTATTTTTAATATCTCTCAGCAGGTTTGGCTGTAATTTTAAAATAGATAATAACAGCAGTGAGTCTTACAGCAATGTGATTTTCCTCTTTATTAGATACAAAATGACTACCTTTTGTGAAACAGAGAAATAGCAAAAAGAATTATCTGAGACTTAAACATATTAGAAAAATACATTTAACAAATCATTAGATTTTGAGTGCTAAATCTGTCATCTAATTGTTTCATGAATGCATATCTTATTATTTCTTCCTTCTAAGCTGAGTATCAGTTTAGCCTATTTTTTCAAATAAATGACATTTTAAATAACGATAATTATCTATAAAATTAAAATCAACCAATTTTAACCCTTACTGGTCTTTTAAATATTTTGGTTATCTTTCTTTTTTCTTTGTTAATAAATTTATTTATTTATTTATTTATTTATTTATTTTTGGCTTCATTGGGTCATCGATGTTGGGTCTTCATGGCTGCGCACAAGCTTTCTCTAGTTGTGGCAAGAGGGGGGGCTACTCTTCGTTGTAGTATCAGTTTAGCCTATTTTTTCAAATAAATGACATTTTAAATAACGATAATTATCTATAAAATTAAAATCAACCAATTTTAACCCTTACTGGTCTTTTAAATATTTTGGTTATCTTTCTTTTTTCCTTTGTTAATAAATTTATTTATTTATTTATTTGTTTACTTATTTTTGGCTTCATTGGGTCATCATGCATCGGCAGGCGGATTCTCAACCACTGCGCCACCAGGGAAGTCCCTACCTTTCTAATATAAAATAACTAGTGCTAATCAGGAGGAAAATGTAAAAACAAAGAGAAATTATTAGGTTAAACTGTTAAGTATGTTTTTAAGTGGCATCAGCACGTGATACTCTATTTAAAGGATGTTTTACAGTACCATTAACAAAAATATATTAAATAACTCAGAAGTATATAGATCAGTTAGATGTATGAGAACCAGGCAAAATATAAAGATATTCCAGCACTTTTATGACTAAGTAGTAAAACAAGCAATGAATATAACAGAGACTGAGTCAAGAATTGACCAGGCATCATCTTGACCATCTTCCTCTTAACCAGATTTTTTCTTGATCAGTACATTTATATCTTTAGTCAAGACCTCTCTCCCGATCTCCAGCACACGTGTGTAACTGCCTGCTGGCATCTCCGCTTAGATGTCAGAGGCACCTCAGGTTACACAAACACATCTACACCAGTTATCCTTCTCCTCTAGTGTCTCTTACCTAGTAAATGATAACCTCATCCACAAAACAGCTTGAGCCAGAAACCAGGCACTATATTAACATCTTCCTCTTAACCAGTCATTGTATTGTAAGTTCTACTTTATAAATAATTTGTTCACTCTACTCTCTTGTTTCTGTTTTTACTATCAACACCAAACTCAATAATCTCTCTACTTCGGTAACATTCTAATTGTTTGGGAGAGTTCTTCACTCTTACCCCTTTCAATACAGGAGCCAGAGTATAAATTTTTAAAATTCAAATCTGATCATTTACTCCCACCCAGTATACTTTGGTGACTTCCAACTGTCCAAAAATCCCTACAGGAACTCACAAGATACTTAATTTAAAATCTACTTACTCCTCTAACTCTTATATTCTATCCATGTCTTTTCCTATTCCTTGAATAACTTAAGTTTCATGGCATTTTCAGAAAATGTCTTCTGCTCTCCTTTTTACCTAGATAAGTTCTGTTCATTTTTTAAGCATCAGTTTCCACATTACTCTTTCAGGAAGAGCTTCCTTAAATATCCCAAACTAAGTTATCCCTTTATTTTCTTTGCCCCCTTTTAAACTCCTAATACCTACCTCTCCTACTAGATTGCCATCTTCATAATGACAGAGATAAATACTTCATTCAACAACGAAATAAAACCTTGACATTAAGCTGTGGTGGGTCATTCAATTTATACTTCTCCCACCCTGTGAGAATCTCTGGTCAGTGAACTTGGTAATGAAAACTTCAAACAGCTGGCTGTCTGGAAAGATGGTTTTGTCCAATAACCATTTGCATGTTGAAATTTCTAGTTCTTTCTAGCTCCAGATCCATATGTTTATCTAGCTGCTTCCTGGATATTCCAACTGAATGTTTCCAGTTAATCAAAATCACATGTGTTAAAAAAGTACAACTCTTAGAACTAGTAAGAGGGGTCACTTCTCTGGGCCCCTGAACTTTAGGGGTCCCACATACCAAAATCATACTAGATGTAAATTTGCTGAAGAACACGAGTGCCTCTCTAACTCAGAATTTGGCACTCCACGGAATGCCCCATACACTTAAACATTTATTTTCATACTAACTTATTAACTAACACTGTTTAGGCCCCAGGGAAATTGTTCTTCACATAACTCACCCTCTGTCCTTAAAACAAAATGTGACTGTGGGCAAATGCAATGACAGCTTGAGGATTTTGCTGCTGCCACCATCTGAGCAGAAACCACTTCAAAGGGTGAGTCCAGTTTTAAACAGTGGCAGAGAAAAAGCATATAAACTAATTTGTCAAATTCTTCCTCTCAGCAAGATTGCAGGGTGTTCCTTCTTAACAAAATACTGTTTGCCAGTAGTGTCAACTATCTGTTATTTGTTTTCCTTCATCTTTCAGTTTATAATTCTAGAAGAACTCAAGGTTTAGCATGGTATTCACAAGGGTTGCACATGTGAGATGAAGAAAATTGACAGTGTTAAACAATTTGTATTGTTCTTTAAAAATACATTAATTCTATAAAAATATGTCTAGTCATAATATGTGTGAAGCATGTTTTTTATATTTCCATATGGAACTACATATTACTTCAAGAGATGGTTAAAACTGTGATATAAGTGATAATTTCTTATGTAAAGAAATTAAAATAGTTTGCAATATTTTTCTGTGATAATAATAATAATTTACTGTGTAAAATTCTCTTACAATGTTTGAGCTCAGTTTATTTGAAGTCTCAGTATTATTTTAAGAATTTTTTGACAGTTCAATTTCCTAAGTATTCAAAAGAGCAGTTTTGCTAATAAATTAATTTTAAGAAACTACCTAGGAATTATTATGATTCAAAAAAGATCTTATTTAGCATTAGTGTCAATTGGTATTATGTCGAAAGAACATGAATTGTGTGAAAACCATGATTATTACAATATAATTAGTGGATTTGCTGAAATAAAGGCAAGAAAATAATTATAAATAACAAAATGTAATTGATAAGGAATTGCATATCTTTCTCTTACTGTGTGTTCAGACATTGCTGTTTATCCACAGAACACCAAGATATGTGTAATAACTAAATTCTCTTGGATATTTTATAAACTTTCAGTAATATAAAAATCATAATTTTACATTTTTTGGGTATTTGTAATATAGTTGTATGAGACAGAGTAAGTTGGTAGAACATATATGATGTGATACTACTAGCTTTACTTAAAATATTTAATTATTAATCATATAGTAAGTTCGCCTCCATTTGCACTCTTCTCAAGTGTTATAAATATTAGGAGCAGGCTTGTCTTAAACTTAACTTATCCTTCTGTAACCCCACCTAATCATAGAAAATCACACCACTAATCCTCTATTTGCTTTATCCACTTCTTTTAATATTGAGGACCTCATCTAATCTGAGGGTCTTCAAAAATACTGTTCTCTTCAGTTAGAACAGATCTTACTTTCATTCTCAATTTAGCGAATTCCAATCCAGTTTGAATAATAATGTTTTAGGGATACCATCCCTAATCCATTTGGTTAATCCATTTCTTTTGCAACATACTCGTATTGCACTTTTCGTAGTAAATATTTATTTACCATTTTAAAATTTGTCTTCCCTTTAAAATTGTATGTTCCAAAAGTAAGATATGGCTCTAAAATATTCACCATTGTTTTCCAAACACAGTGCAGTGTCTGCCTCATGGCATGTATTTATTAAATTGAATTACATTGGTTTGAATTAAAAGCATTTAATTGAAAGTAGGGCCAAGAATAGAATCATTTCTCTAGAAAATGAGTCCATGATTTAAGTAAAATATGAAAAGCATAATGAAGATTAACAAAATAGGAACATAACTGAGCAAGGAAAGTTGATAAGAGGGAAATCTGAATGCTGTATTTCATATGCTGAATTTACCAACACAACCAGATATCCATTCCAGCAAATGTCATTACAGCTTCTTCGCATTATTTTTCAACTTACTAATGCCGCAAGCCCACTTTTAAGGAGGATACTTGTGTGTGTGTGTGTGTGTGTGTGTGTGTGTGTGTGTGTGGTACACGGGCCTCTCACAGTTGTGGCCTCTCCCGCTGCGGAGCACAGGCTCCAGACGCGCAGGCTCAGCGGCCATGGCTCATGGGCCCAGTTGCTCCGTGGCATGTGGGATCTTCCCAGACCGAGGCACGAACCCGTATCCCCTGCATCGGCAGGCAGACTCTCAACCACTGCGCCACCAGGGAAGCCTGAGGAGAATACTTTTAAATCTGTTTCTATAACAGGCTTTCAGTAATTTAGACAAAGGATGTTCGGACTGTTCACTTAATGTGAAACTTTGATCTAAAGTTGCTTCACTGAAAGAAAAATAAAAGTGTCAGAAATTTGTACAGCTTTTACATTTTTCATTGTTTAGTCTCTCTGATTGATTCTATGTTCTAAAATTGAAATAGAGGTTTGAACTTTAGAAAGACCTGGAAAAAGTTTCTGCAAGATCAAGTTGCTAAGAAAATAAATTATCTACTCTATATTTATATACTTCAAATTAAATGTTTCTAATTTTAGTACATTCACTAAAGAAAACATTTTCCTTGACTTATAAATAAAAGCATTTTTCTCTGATGCAGACTGGTGTATAAGGGAACACAAAATCTTTCCCTAGAGATGGAATGTGATAAGAAACTATTTTTATTGTCATTGCAGTTTATAATCTTGCTGAAGGAATTATAGCTAATAGTCTAGCCATTTTCTGTTTAACACTCACTTATTATATTTTAAATCATTTTAGAGTAGTCATAAAGTACCTATGTTGCTCTTATGATATTTAAACTTATAATAACACTGTACTTATATACCAGTAGACTACCTCGTGGTATACTCAAAGAATGTAATAAACATAAATTATTCAGTAACTATTTACTAAGGCTAAGAGCCATGTGCAATTTAAATCACATCTAAAATATATTTTTACTACATGTGGTACAATTTTTAGAAAATATTCAGAATATAACTCAAAACACTAAATTCTTTCAAGTTGACTCATGATATCTGGGTTTTCTTTAATGCTTCGATGCTATGAAATACCTTCAGTTTGGAATTTAATTGGTGGACAGATTTGCAAGATTGAAAATTATTTTATACTATGTAGAGAACTATGTTAGACCTTTATACTTAAACCGGGCCTTCTTTTAAACTGTATTTACAGGCACACCTCAAAGATATCATGGGTTCAGTTCCACACCACTGAAGTAAAGCAAATATTGTGATATAAGTCATACAAATTTTTTGGTTTCCCAGTGTATATAAAAGTTAGGTTTATACTATACTGTAGTTGATTGTGTGTAATAGCATTATGTCTAACAAAGTAATGTGCATACCTTACTTTTTTTTAAAAAAACTTATTACCGATAAATGCTAACCATCATCTGAGCCTTCAGCAAGTCATAATCTTTTTGCAGTATTTACTTATTTATTTATTTATTTTCTTGGCTGTGTTGGGTCTTTGTGGCTGTGCACAGGTTGTCTCTAGGTGTCGCGAGCAGGGGCTACTCTTTGTTGCGGTGCGCAGGCTTCTCATTGTGGTGGCTTCTCTTGTGGCTCTAACCACACGGGCTTCACTAGTTGTGGCATGCAGGCTCAGTAGCTGTGGCTCACGGGCTTAGTTGCTCCGTGGCATGTGGGTTCTTCCCAGACCAGGGCTTGAACCCATGTGCCCTGCATTGGCAGGCGGATTCTTAACCACTGCACCACCAGGAAAGTACCTCTTTTTGTAATAGTAACATGAAAGATTACTGATCATAGATCACCATAACAAATAATGAAATAATATAATATAATAATAATCATGGTAATAATAATTAAAGAGTTTGAAATATTGTGAGAATTAACAAAAATGTGGCACAGAGATATGAAGTGAGCAAATGTCAGAAAAATGGCACCAATGGACTTGCTTAACACAGGAGTGCCACAAACCTTCCATTTGTAAAAAACATAATATCTGTAAATCACAATAAAGTGGAGCACAGTGCAAGGAGGTATGCCTGTACGTTCATTGTCTATCTCCTGGGAACTCACACACACACACAAAATACCCAGATAAACTAGTTACCCTTACAGGCATAGCAGGTGTACAGTGTCTCGAAATTATCTATAAAAACTGTCCCCAAATCATTTGAATTTGAATGCCATTTGAATTTAAATGGAAAAATGTCAATCAGAGTATTATCAAGCAATGATTTCTACTAAACTCTGTCATAAGGGAATGCAGAACAAGGAGAATTTTCCAATGTATATTATTTATCAATGAGAAAAATTTCAGTTTCAAAACTGGTACATGCAGTAAAATCTCAGATAAATCATGTAGCCTTAAGAATAACATATGTGTATCTTTTCATGTGCACACTTGTATATAAACCTATGGAACACATGTATATGATAATTCAGCATAGTTCATGGTACATAATGCTCAAGGAATACTCCTTGAAAGAACGTGTGAATGAATGCAAAACATACTAAATATATGCCTACATGCAACAGCAACAATAGAATTCACATTCTTAGTACTAATTTTCAGTGTTTCTATCAGATTAAAAGTTTCATATATCTGGATAAATAGATTGACAGTAAGAGAGAGGGATGCTTTCTTTATGAAGAAGGGCTTTAAGAGCATTAGTTATTCTAAGAAAAATTAGAGAAAGTTTAAATGCGCCAATATTTGTAGAGAGAAATACACCACAGTATATTTACTGTGGAAAATTTACATTCTCTAAAACTTATTTTCTAAAATGTAGGACAAATTGATATTTGTACCTTTCTTTCTTTCTCTTTCTTTCTTTCTCTTTCTTTCATTCTTTCTTTTTTTCTTTCTGTCCTTTTTTCTTTCTTTCTGTCCTTTTTTCTTTCTTTCTCCCTTTCTTTTATTGACATATAGTTGACATACAATATTATGTTAGTTTCAGGTGTACAGTGTAATGATTTGATACTTAAATACATTATGAAATGATCACCATAAGTCTAGGAGCCATCTGTCACCATACAAAATTATTACAGTATTATTAGCTATATTCCTTCTACTCTTAATACATCCCCGTAACATTTATTTTATAGCTGGAAGTTTGTACTTCTTAACCCCCTTAAACCTATTTAACCTAACCCTCTACTCACTTTTCCTCTGGCATCCACCATTTTACTCTCTGAATCCATAGCCTGTTTCTATTTTGTTTTGTTTATTCATTTTTTTAGAGTTTACATATAAGTGAGATCATACAGTATTTGTCTTTCTCTGTCTGACTTATTTCACTTAGCATAATACTGTATAGGTCCATCCATGTTGTCTCAAATGATGAGATTTCATTCTTTTTTACTTTTTTATGGCTGAGTAACATTCCATACACACACACACAGACACACACAGACACACACACCATATCTTTCTTATCCATTCATCTATCTATGGATATTTTGTTGCATCCATATCTTGGCTATTATAAACAATGAGGCAGTGAACATAGGGGAGCATAAATCTTTTCAAATTAGTATTTTGTTTTCCTCAGGTAACTACCCAGAAGAGGAATTATGGAATCAAATAGTAATTCTATTTTTAATTTTTTGAGGAGCCACCATACTGTTTTCCATGATGGCTATACCAATTGACATTTCCACCAACAGTGCATGAGGGTTTCCTTTCCTCCACATTTCTGCCAACACTTGTTATTTGTTGTCTTTTTGATGATAGCCATTCTGAGAAGTGTGAGGTAATATTTCATTGTGGTTTTGATTTGCATTTCCCTGATGATTAATAATGCTGAGTATCTTTCTCATGTGCCTGTTCTTCATTTGTATGTCTTCTTTGGAGAAATGCCTATTCGAGTCCTATGCCTATTTGTAATATATTTTGGTTTTTTAAAAAAAAATTTTTAAATTTAGTTAGTTATTTTTGGCTGCGTTGGGTCTTTGTTGCTGCACGTGGGCTTTCTTTTTTCTAGTTGCGGCGAGCAGGGGCTACTCTTCCTTGCAGTGCACAGGCCTGTCATTGCGGTGGCTTCTCTTGTGGCGGAGCACGGGCTCTAGGCACATGGCCTTCAGTAGTTGTGGCATGTGGGCTCAGTAGTTGTGGCTCAAGGACTCTAGAGCACAGGCTCAGTAGCTGTGGTGCATGGGCTTAGTTACTCCGCGGCATGTGGGATCTTCCCAGATCAGGGCTTGAACCCGTGTCCCCTGCATTGGCAGGTGGATTCTTAATCACTGAACCACCAGGTAAGCTCTATTTTGGGTTTTTGATACTGAGTTGTATGATTTCTTTATATAATGTAGATATTAACTCCTTATCAGATATATCATTTGTAAATGTATTCTTTCATGTAATAGGTTACATTTTCATTTTGTTGATGCTTTCCTTTGCTGTGCAAAAGTTTTTTAGTTTGATGTAGTCCCATTTGCTTATTTTTGCTTTTGTTGCCCTTTCCTGAGAATACAGATCCAAAATTTATTGAGACTTGTTTTATGGCCTAACATGTGATCTGTCCTAGAGAATGTTCCATGTGCACTTAAAAAGAAAGTGCATTCTGCTGTTTTTGTATGGAATGTTCTGTACATATCACTCAGGGCTATCTGATCTAATGTGTCCCTTAAGACCACTCTTTCCTTCTCGATTTTCTGTCTGGAAGATCTACCCGTTGATGTGAATGTGGTGTTAAAACCCCCTACTCTGATTGTATTATTGTCAATTTCTCCCTTAATGTCTGTTAATATTTGCTTTATGTATTAGGTGCTTCTGTGTTGGGTGCATAGATATTTACAAGTGTTATGACTTCTTGTTTGATTGATCCCATAATTATTACGTAGTACCCTTCTTCGTCTCTTATTACAGACTTTGTTTTTAAGTTTAACTTCTCTGGCAAAAGTATTGCTACCCCAGCTTTATTATTGTTTCCATTTGTATGGAATACCTTTTTCCATCCCCTTACTTTCAATCTGTGTGTGTCTTTGGATCTGAAATTAGTCTCTTATAGGCAGCATATAGATGGGTCTTACTTTTTTAACCATTAATCTACCCTATGTCTTTTTTTTTTTTTTTTTGCTGTACGCGAACCTCTCACTGTCGTGGCCTCTCCCATTGCGGAGCACAGGCTCCGGACGCGCAGGCTCAGCGGCCATGGCTCACGGGCCCAGCCGCTCCACGGTATGTGGGATCTTCCCGGACCGGGGCACGAACCCGTGTCGCCTGCATCGGCAGGCGGACTCTCAACCACTGCATCACCAGGGAAGCCCCCTACCCTATGCCTTTTGATTGGAGTATTTAGAACATTTATGTTTAAAGTAATTATTGATACTTATGTACTTATTGCCATTTTATTAATTGCTTTCTGGTTATTTTTGTTGTTCTTCTCTTCCTTTCTTCTTCTCTTGGTCCCATTCCTTGTGATCTGATAACTTTCTTTAGTGTTATTTTTGTATTCTTTTCTCGTTATTTTTTGTGTATCTATTATCAGTTTTTGATTTGTGGTTACCATGAGGTGTTTATATAACAACATATGTATATAGCAGTCTATTTTGAGTTGATAGTTACTTCATTTGAGCATGTTCTAAAAGATTATATGATAAATAAAATAAAAATACACTACAGATACAGCAGATTAGATGATGCAGCTATGACGGTTCTTTTATATCTTCTATCTCTTTATGGAAATTTTCATTGTGTTCCTCCATTCTTCTGAGTCAAGTGACCATTACTTTGAAATCTTTATCTGGAAGATGACTTATCTCTATTTCACCTAGTTCTTTTTCAGAGGTTTTATCTTGTTCTTTTGTTTGGAATTTATTTATTATTTATTTACTTATTTATTTGTGTCCTCATTTTGCTTAACTCTCTGTGCTTGTTTCTATGTATTGGGTAGATCAGCTATGTCTCCCGCTCTTGAAGGAGTGACTGTGTAAGAAGGTGTCCTAGAGGACCCAGTAGTGTGGTACCCCCTGGTTACCGGAGCCAGGTGCTCCAGGACTGTCCTTTGTGTGAGTTACTCGTGTCCTCCTGTTGCGGCTGTGCCACAATTGCTACAGGCACGGTGGTGTGCAGGGCTGGCCTCTAGTGTGGCTGTCTATAATGCCTGGTCACAACTATTGTGGGCACTCTGGTATATGGGGCCAACCTCTTGAGGGGGAGCAGCTCTGGGGAGATGCCGGTGCCAACAAAGGCACCCACTGAATCTGACAGGACAGGTGGCCACTTGGTGGGGCAAGCTGAGGGCACCTGCTGGGACTGGCGGGGTGAGGAGCCTACTTTGGAGGAACTCCAGTACTAGCCGAGGTGCCTACCAGGACTGGCAAAGGGGGCCAGTTTGGCAGGGCTCAGTATCAACTGAAGATGTCTGCTGGGACAGGCAGGGCAAGGGGCCTCTTTAGAGGGGCTTTGGTGACAGCCAAGAGCATACAGCAGGACTGGCAGAGTTGGAGAGGTTGCTTTTAATGAGCACCAGCAGGGTCAGATTTGCAGGTCCATCTGGAGTGAGGTGAGCAGTGCTAGTAAATTAGATAGGGAGAGTCAGAAAAGGCACCTGCCAGCACTGAGTTAGCTAGGTAGAAAGTGAGCCAAAAGAAAAAAAAAAAAATATGACACCAACCAGATCCTTTGAACCCAGAAAAAGTTACAACAGATCCCTGTTCCTTGGGCATGTGCTCAAAAATTAGTTAATGAATCACCCTCATGTATGACCCTAGCACTTTTCAAACTGCTGCCTCTGTGCTGGGACTTAGATCAAGGGCATCTTCACGTGTGTCCTTGAAGTTCGGATTCTCAGTTTCCTACAGCACTCTCCCAGACATAAGCCCTGCCTATTTTCAAAGATGTTATGAGGCTCTTCTCCCAGTGTGGATACCCTGGGCCAAGGAGCCCAATGTGGACTTCAAAGCCCCGGCTCCATAAGGAGGACTTTTGAGGCTGTGGTATCCTTTCCACCTACTGGTCACAGTGCTGGGGTTGTGGGTCCTGGCCAGATCACATCTCTGCCCTTTCTGCCTGTCTCAATGTGACTTTTTCTTTTTATCTTTAGCTGTAGAAAATCTGTTCTTCTAGTCTTCAGGTTGTTCTCAGAGACGGTTTGTAGGGGCCATTTTGGTGTGTTTGTGGGAGGAGGCAAGTCCAGGATCTTCCCATTCCACCATCTTATCTTGCCCTCCTGGCAAATCTAATTCAATATTTTAAAATTACAAAAGTGTATATATAAGCACAACAGTCTAAAACAGACAAACACAAATGAAATATCCACGTCAACATGTAGACAGTGTAGCATGATTTTGTTGTCATCATTTGGAAATAAAGTTTTCTAAAAGAAATGAGATTGATTTAACTTTAATTTTATTTTATTTATTTTTTATATTGAAATGATTATTTCCCTGTCTGATATCATAAAATGTACATAGTTCTGCATCTTACTTTAGCAATTAATATTATCTAGGTAAGTCATAATAATGTTCAAGACAATTTGTGCAAAGAGTATTGCCAAGATATTTCATTAAATTGTAATCTTTATATAAATTTGAATCCCTAGACTTCTGCCTTTCATAGCTTGATTTTGACTTGTGTGAGGGCTGCAAAATAATGTGTTAATCTTTTTTGAAGAAATTATCAGTTCACTATTTTAATTAAGTTGAAACACTAGGTAATACTCAGCTGCCTTATAAATTAAAAACAACTGTTCATTTAATAGCAATCTGTAGAAAATTGGTAAATATAAGATCCATTGATCATTAAATTTCTTTGTAAAATAGAACTAGATAGGTCTGTTTGCCTCATTACTCAATATTATTAATGTTTTAAGAGAGAATTATTAACAATTTGCCTTTCACAAAAACACTAATATTTTCTGTGAAACATGAATATTTGTCTCTGGGAAATTCTGATGAGCTTCCTTTATATTTCAGACAATGAATGATAGATTTTTGACTCAGTAGTTGGGAAAGAAACTTTATTTTGCAATAAATACCTATACTAAGAAACAATATATGCCTCAGGGATTTGTCCTTAATTATATGAAAGAATTATTCTTTGACTCTTTTAAAGACAAAAGGAGAAAACAAGAAGATAATCAAAATTATTTTTTAGATCAGTGTTTTGCACTGGCATTTTTTTATTATTTCTTCAGGCATATTTTCTTTCACAATTGACATCGATTCCAAGTTTCTTTGGCCCTCTTTTAAGGATTTTATATTATTTGGTTACACATTTTATTATAGATAATTTTTAAACATAGAGTACATTAAATAGCATAACAAATTCCTATGTATCTTTTCCACAAATACAAAAATTATCTTTGCTGTATCACTCCTGTTTCATTTATAACTCTTCCCCCTCCCTACTTCCTACCGTGGATATGATGATGATGGTTACAGTGATTTTGGTGGGGGTGGCCTTTACATACATTGAGATGTACAAAACTTAATGTACAATTTTGAAAAGTGGATGCCCCCATAAAGAACATACCTCTATCATATTTCTATCTTTCCAGAAATTTCCCTTCCTTCCCAGTCAATCTAGCCATCAGAAGCATGTTTCAATTCAGATTATTATTGTCTATTCTGATATTTCATATAAATGGAATTACATAGTATATATTCTTTTGTGTATAGCTTTTTCTGTAACATTTTTTTCTGTGGGAGTCATCTATGTGATGTATGTGTCAGTAGCTCTTGTTATTGCCAAGTAGCATTCCATTTTATAAATACACAAAAATGTTACTTATTCTTCCCTTTGTTGGTGCCTATTTTGGTTGTTTCCAGTTTTGAGCTGTGTGTAGAACAGCTATGAACATTCTTAAGCAAGTCTTTTTATAGATATGTGTTTTTATTTCTTTTGAATAAATTCCTAAAAATAAAATTGTTAGGTCAAAAAGTAGGTATATATATTATGAACATGCCCAATCTTTCTCTAAAATTATTATGTCATTTTATTTTTTAATGCAAAAGTTACTGTTTATTCTACATTTTCTTCAACTTTAATGTGGTTAGCCTTTTTACTTTTAGCCATTCTGATAGGTGTAGGGTGGTACTGCCATTGTGATTTTAATTTACATTTTTAAATAACTAATCATGTGCAATTTTTCTTGTGTTTTTTGGCCAATCTTCCTTTTAGACCATCAATTCAAATATTTGCCTATTTTCATTTAGATTTTTTTTATTACACTATCATTTTTGAGTTAAAGAAAAGTTTTTTTTTAATTTAAATACAGTTGATTTACAATATCATATGAGTTTCAGGTGTACAGCATAGTGATTCAGTATTTTTACAGATTACACTCCATTAAAAGTTATTATAAGATAATAGCTATAATTCCCTGTGCTATACAGTATATCCTTATTGCTTATCTATTTTATAGATAGCAGTTTTTATCTCTTAATCCCATACCCCTAATTTGCCCCTCCCCACATCCCTCTTCCTTCTAGCTCCCACTAGTTTGTTTTCTATACCTGTGAGTGTGTTTCTGTTTTGCTATATACATTTATCTGTATTATTTTTTAGATTCCACATATAAGTGATATCATACAGTTTTGTCTTTCTCTGTCTGAATTATTTCACTAAGCATAATTTTCTCTAGGTCCAGCCACGTTGCTGCAAATGGCAGAATTTCCTTCTTTTTTATGTCTGAGTAGTAATCCATTGGACCATATCTTCTTTATCCATCTGTCTGTTGATGGGCCCTTGGGTTGCTTCTGTGTCTTGGCTATTGTAAATACTGCTACTATGAACATTGGGGTGCATCGAGCCTTTTGAATTAGTGTGTTCATTTTTTCCAGATATATACCCAGGAGTTGAATTGCTGGATCATATGGTAGTTCTATTTTTAATTTTTTGAGAAACCTCCATAACGTTTTCCGTAGTGGCTATACCAATTTATGTTCCCACCAACAGTGTACAAGGGTTCCCTTCTCTCCACCTCCTTGCCAACATTTGTTATTTGTGTTTGTGTTTTTTTTAAGGATAGCCATTCTGACAGGTGTGAGGTGATATATCACTGTGGTTTTGATTTGCATTTTACTGATGATTAGCGATACAGAGCATCTTTTCAAGTGCCTGTTGGCCATCTACATTTCCTCTTTGGAAAAATGTCTACTCAATTCTTCTGCCCATTTTTAAATTGGGTTGTTTGTTTTTTTGATGTTGAGTTGTATAAGCTGTTTATATACATTAGATATCATGCAGTCATATCATTTGCAAATATTTTCTTCCATTCAGTACATTGTCTTTTTGTTTAGTCAGTGGTTTCCTTTGCTGTGCAAAAGCTTTTAAATTTAATTAGATTCTATTTGTTTATTTTTGTTTTTATTTCCTTTACTTTAGGAGACAGATCCAAAAAAATATTGGTGGGATTTATGTCAAAGAGTATTCTGCCTATGTTTTCCTCTAGGAGTTTTACAGTATTCAGTCTTACATTTAGGTTTTTAATCCATTTTGAGTTTATTTTTGTATACAGTGTTAGAGAATGTTCTAATTTCATTTTTTTAATGTTGTCTGTCCAATTTTCCCAACAACACTTATTGAAAAGACTGCCTTTTTTTTTTTACTGATTTTTTTTATTGAGGTATACTTAATTTACAATGTTTTGTTAATTTCAAGTGTACAGCAAAAAAACATATATATATCCTTTTTCAGATTATTTTCCATTATAGGTTATCACAAGATACTGAGTAGAGTTCCCTGCATAATACAGTAGATCCTTGTTGTTTACCTATTTTATATATATTAGTGTTTATATGTTAATCCCAAACTCCTAATTTATCTCCCTCTACAACCCTGATCCACTATCCCCTTTGGTAATCATAAGTTTGACTTCTATGTCTGTGAGTCTATTTCTGTTTTGTATATAAGTTCATTTGTATCATTTTTTTTAGATTCCACAAGTAAGTTATATCATATGATATTTGTCTTCCTGACTTCATTTAATATGATAATTTCTAGGTCCATCCATGTTGCTATAAATGGCATTATTTCTTTTTTATGGCTGAGTAATATTCCATTTTATATATATACCACATCGTCTTTATCCGTTCGTATGTTGATGGACATTTAGGTTGCTTCCATGTCTCGCTATTGTCAATAGTGCTGTTATGAATATTGGGGTGCATGTATCTTTTTGAATTAGAGTTTTCTCCAGATATATGTCCAGGAGTGGATTGCAGGGTCATATGGTAACTGTATTTTTAGATTTTAAGGAACCTCCATACTGTTCTCCATAGTGGCTGCACCAATTTACATTCCCACCATCAGTGTAGGAGGGTTCCTTTTTCTCCACACCCTTTCAAGCATTTATTATTTGTAGACTTTTTATTGATGGTCACTCTGAATGGTGTGAGGTGATACCTCATGGTAGTTTTGAGTTTCATTCCTCTAAAAATTAACAGTATTGAGCATATTTTCATGTGCCTGTTGACCATCTCTATATCTTCCTTGGAGAAATGTCTATTTAGATCTTCTATTTTTTTGTTTTGTTTTGTTTTGTTTTTTGCGGTACACGGGCCTCTCACTGTTGTGGCCTCTCCCGTTGCGGAGCACAGGTTCTGGACGCGCAGGCTTAGCGGCCATGGCTTATGGGCCCAGCCGCTCTGCGGCATGTGGGATCTTCCCAGACCAGGGCACGAACCCGTATCCCCTGCATCGGCAGGCAGACTCTCAACCACTGTGCCACCAGGGAAGCCCGTGACTATTTTTTGATTGTGTTTTTTTTTAATATTAAGCTGTATGAGCTGTTTGTATATTTTGGAAATTAATCCCGTGTTGGTAACATCATTAGCAAGTATTTTTTCCCAGTCTGTAGGTTGCCTTTTCATTTTGTTTATGATTTCATTTGCTGTGCAAAAGCTTTTAAGTATAATTAGGTCCCATTTGTTTATTTTTGCTTTTATTTCCTTTACTTTAGGAGACAGATCCAAAAAACTCTTGCTGTGACTTATGTCAAAGAGTGTTCTGCCCATGTTTATCTCTAGGAGTTTTATAGTATTCAGTTTTACATTTAGGTCCTTAATCCATTTTGAGTTTATTTTTGTGTATGGTGTTAGAGAGTGTTCTAATTTCATTCTCTTATATGTAGCATCCAGTTTTCCCAGCACAACTTATTGAAGAGACTGTCTTTTCTCCATTGTATATTCTTGCCTCCTTTGTCATACTTTAATTTACCATAAGTGTGTGGGTGTGTTTCCTGGCTCCCTGTCCTGTTCTATTTATCTATGTGTCTGGTTTTTTGCCAGTACCATACTGTTTCAATTCCTATAGCTTTGTACTATAGTCTGAAGTCAGGGAGCATGATTCCTCCAGCTCTGTTCCTCTTTCTCAAGATTGTTTTAGCTATTCAAGGTCTTTTGTGTTTCCATACACATTTGAAAATTGTTTGTTCTAGTTCTATGGAAAATGCCATTGGTAATTTTATAGGGATTACATTGAATCTGTAGATTGCTCTGGATAGTATGGTCATTTTAACAATATTGATTCTTCCAATCCAGGACAATATTATGTCTTTCAATCTTGTGTGTTGTCTTTAGTTTCTTTCATCTTTCATTTCTTTTTGTAGTTTTCAGAGTACAGGTCTTTTGCCACGTAAGGTAGGTTTATTCCTATATATTTTATTCTTTTTGATGTGATTGTAAATAGGATTGTTTCCTTAATTTCTCTTTCTGATCTTTCATTGTTAGCATATAGAAATGCAACAGATTTCTGTATATTAATTTTGTATCCTGCAATTTTCCTGAATTCATTGATGAGCTCTAGCAGTTTTCTGGTAGCACCTTGAGGATTTTCTATGTATAATATCGTGTCATCTGAAAACAGTGACACTTTTACTTCTTTTCCAGTTTGGATGCCTTTTATTTCTTTTTCTTCTTTCATTGCCATGGCTAGAACTTCCAAAATTATGTTGAATAACAGTTATGAGAGTGGGCATCCTTGCCTTGTTCCCGATCTTAGAGAAAATGCTTTCAGCTTTTTACCATTGAGTATGATGTCAGCTGTGGGTTTGTCATATATAGCCTTTATTATTTTGAGGTATGTTCCCTCTATGTCTGCTTTCTGGAGAGTTTTATCCTAAATGGATAGTGAATTTTATGAAAAACTTTTTCTGCATCTGTTGAGATGATCATATGGTTTTCATTTTCAATTTACATATTAATGTCGTGTATGACATTGATTAATTTGTGGATATTGAAAAATCCTTGCAACCTTGGGATAAAGCCCACTTGACAATGGTGTATTATTCTTTTAACGTATATTTGGATTTGGTTTGCTAGTATTTTGTTGAGGATTTTTGCATCTATGTTCATCAGTGATAATGGCCTGTAATTTCCTTTTTTGTGTGTGATATCTTTGTCTTATTTTGGTATCGGGTGATGCTGGCCTCATAAAATGAGTTCAGAAGTGTTCCTTCCTCTGCAGTTTTGTTGGAATAGTTATAGAAGGATAGGTGTTAACTCTTCTTTAAACGTTTGGTAGAATTCACCTGTGAAGCCATCTGATCCTGGACCTTTTTATGTTGTGAGTTTTTAAATTACTGATTCAACTTCATTACTAATGATTGGTCTGTTCATATTTTCTTCCTGGTTCAGTCTTGGGAGATTGTACCTTTCTAAGAATTTGTCCATTTCTTCTAGGTTGTTCATTTTATTGGCATATAGTTGTTCCCAGTAGACTCTTATGTTCCTTTGTATTTCTGTGGTGTCTGTTTTAACTTCTCTGTTTTCATTTCTCATGTGGTGAAGGCAGACAGACTTTACTTACTCCTGATCTTATGTGGACCTCATTCAATCTTCATCATTAAGTATGTGATTACCTGGAAGTGAACTTCTTTTGGTTGTAGGAAGTTTCCTTCCTGGTTAACTGAGTATTTTTATGAATAATTGTTGTCAAATTGTGTCAAATGCTTTTTCTGCATTTAGTGAGGTACTCATATGGTTATTCTACTTTATTTTGTTGATGTGATGAATTGATTGAATGATTTTGGAATATAAACCATCCTTATACCCTGGGATAAACTCCACCTGGTCACAGTGTATTATTCTTTTTTATATATTCCTGGATTATTTGCCAATATTTTATTTAGATATTTTGAATCTGTGTTTATGACAACTTGTGTATATTACTTTCTTCCCTTGTAATGTTTTTGTCAGCTTTTGGTATCAAGATAATGCTGGCCTCATGAGTTGAGAAACACTTATTCCTTATTTTTAGTGAGATTTTGTATTATTATATCTTCCTTAAATGCTTAAGAAATTTGCTAGTGTATGCATCTGTACCTGGAGTTTTCTCTATGAAAAAGTGTTTAGTACCTAATTAAATTTCTTTGATAAATATAAAGCTATTAATAGTTTCTGTTTTATTTTTTAAGATATTTGTCTGTTTCATCTGTTTTAAATTTATTTTTAAATTTAAAAATTATTTTTTTTCTTAATTAGTCTTACTTGGAGTTTATCAATTTTATTAACCTTTTCAAAGAATCAACATTGGTTGTATCAAATTTATCTGTTATTTTTTCTTTTATATTTCTACTGTTTTCTTTCATATCCTTCATTTCTCTTCTCTAAATCCTTGAACATATTTATTATATGTATAATAGTTGTTTTGGTATCCTTGCTTGCTAATTCCATTCTCTCAGTCATTTTTATGTATGTTCTGTTAACTGATATTCCTCCTGATATTATAGGTCACATTTTCTTTCTTCTTTCCATATCTAGAAATTTTGTTTTTTGAAAGTTAGGTATTGTGAATTTTATGTTATAACTGTTGGATATGTATTCTTCCTCTAATGAGTGTTAGACTTTGTTCTAAGTCACTTATATGTTAACTTGATTCTTTTGAGGCTCGTTTCTAAGTTTTTTAAAGATAAATCTAGATTAGCCTTTATTCTAGAGCCATTTTCACCTTGGACCAACTTCATGGTTGTACGACCTGTGTAGTCTCATAGGGGCCTGAATGAAGAAGGGCCCAACACTTGGTTTAGTGTTCCTGTCACTGTCTTGAACTTCTTAATAATTTTATTGTTAAATATGTGCTGCCAGTTAGCCAATGTCTGAAGACAGTTATTTCAGATGATTTTTGCATGTCCCTTGGTTGTTGTTTATAGCAGGAGGTAAGTCCCACAAGGAATCCCATATCCTTGCATGTGAAAAAGTATAGATCTAAAATATAATTTGAAGATATTGGAGATTGTTTTTTAAATGTAAATTTAAAAATTAGTTGTTTTCCATAGACACAGCTTCTGTGGGAATGAAGAACTTACAAATCTTCTTGCAGATAAAAATTTCCCCAAGAAGAAATTATTGATTCAAAATGCCCATAGTGTTGAAGTTGAGAAACTCTGCTAAAATGGAAGTTATTCAAAGGCTTATAGAGATCAGAATGTTAGAATGTATTTTTCATGGAAGGCCTGTTAATCCATTCACTAACTATATGCCCTGGAAAAGTCCAGGGGAACTCTGTTTACTACATACAGCTATGAGAAATACATTCACAAAGGGGACCTTAGTATCCTTGAAAAGATCTGTGGTGGCTATTATTCTCTGTATACCAGGAATGACAAAGGGAACTGCTCTTACCATAATAGGCTCCCTGAATTCAAAAGGGATGATGAGATTCCATAGTGGCAGGAATGAATTAGTAGCACTTAATTGCCTAAGAAAAATGAACATGATTGCTGTAATAAGCAACAGAAGTGAAGCCCACATCAGAATATTTAAACTGCCATGGATCTTTAGTTTTGACCAATTGAGTAGAATGTCTCTAAAACTGATCAATGATCTAATAAAGCCTTATTTAATTTATATAAGTAGAAAAGTTCCAGGTCCTTTAAACAGAATCTGACTTATATCACCACACTAGAAAGTCAAAGCCCCTTCATCAATTCTCAAAGACTTGACTAGTTTACAGACCCAGGGCCCTTTAAATGAAAGGGAGGCAGGGCCCTCTTGAAAATATCCTGCTACAATGTCAGAAATTTGTACTGTAAATTTTCCTTTTTGACTGTCTTATGGTCACTAGGATAACTGCACATTGAAAAGAAGGAATAATCAACATTTTTAGTTTGCGGGACACTGGTTCTTAATTAACACTAATTCCTAGAGATTCAAAACACTACGGTAGTCTGACAGTCAAAATAAGGACTTAAAGAGATTAAGTGATCAATGGAAACCCAGTGTGTCATCAAAACCATCATGTGGTTATTTCCTCTGTTTCAGAATGGGCTTCCTGACCAATGAAGAAAGGGCTATTATGGTAGAAAAGGTCAAGTGTAGGCCACTAGAACTGCTTCTAGCTAACAAATGTTAAACCAGTAGCAACACTACATTCCTTAAGGGATTTCAGTAATTAGTGTAACCATCAAGGATGGAAAAGCACAGAGAGCAATCCATACCACACACAGACTAGATTTCTCTGAGTTCAAGCCTTCTGTAAGAAGGATACCAGAAGAGTGAAATTTTATTATTTCCTAGTTCTATGATCATGATTTCTGAGATTTTCTTCAAAGCAGCACTTCTGATAAGAAGAGTGGGTGAAACATCAAACCTATGCAACTACAGAATTTATTTCCAAAACCCACCCAATCAGAGAACTTGTCAGAGAAACAGAACTGTAGGTCCCAGGAGCTGTTAAGAGATAGATGCAAGCCAATCCTTTCCTACGTGGTTAGTTATTTTCCTTGGTCAGTATTATCAACCCCTCCCCAAATCCTCAATTTTTCCCTAAAAGTGGAGTTAATTCAACTAAGTGTAATTCAGCCTCTAATTTCATTTTAATTTCATTTACATACTCTTTCTGATAGTAATGTTCTTAACATGGGGAAGAGGCCCCATTGCCCCAGATGAAATGAGCCACAAAGAGTCCAACTTCAGTTTTTCTTTGATTCCGTTTGATCAATGTCCCAATATTCTTCACTCAGTTCCTAGAAAAACTCCCATTCCACTTACATTTTTATTTTGCTGTGTGTGTGAAAAGCTGTACATGATTCATTCTTGCTTAATTTAACATGCTCTCTGTGAGCATATTCCCTCCTTTATCTTTGAAGTTTTTTGTCTGTGTTTCTCTTCTTTATTTCAGGATGCAACTTACCACAAGTATTAAAGTTACTGGTTACCCTCTTAGTATTGTTTTGGCCAAGTCGTATAAAATTTTATATGTGTTATTGTCCTTGTCATTTCCACTTTTTATATTTCTACAATATTTCTTATTAATTCCATTTGTTAACTTTTTGTTGTTTTACTCTATTACATATCTAGGGTCATATCTCTTTTCTTTCTCCTAATATTAGGGTTTTTCCTCTACTCTTTGATCAAAGTTTTCAGAGATTTTCCTGTGTGATACTCCTAAAAGAACCCATTCTTATATTCATGAATTCCACCAGGGAGAGGGGCAGTTATTTTGTAGCTGTGTGGTATTTACAATTCTGATTCATTAGTTCTGCTTCTAGATTAATTATTTACATCTTACATCTACTATATTTGCTAAGTTTTTTCAGTCTTGAGTTTAAATCATTTGGTTGTTTTTTTTATTTTTTGTTTAATTATAAAAAGAAATAAAAGCTGTGATCTCTGATTATGGCTTAAACTAAATAAAAGTTTTCTACATATGTTGTAATTTTAGTTTTGAGTTTCTGTTTAACAAAAAAGCTATAAAGTTTCTTATAATTCTTCAAAGTATTTTTTATATGTTTTTTAATTTCCTGAGAGACTTTAAAATTTTTAACACATGATTTCTTCCAATGCCACATTTAAAGAAATAGAGTACAGAGAAGTCATTTTGCTAAAGATCATACAGCCAGCTTATGCCAAGCCTTTGCATTCCCAGGTCTTTGTATTTTCCATTCAACTGTAGAATATTTGTTTATTTCTTTTATCATGTATTCTTAGTAGTTATGTTTTTCCAGGCTTTAATTTTCCTAGTTAAGTGCCTATTTTATTAACATTACCTCCTGCAGTATCAATATTATAATTATCTCCTATGAGATCAATGTTGAAATAATTGATACTTTAAAAAATTAATATCTTTCCCCACAACCATAGACACACACACACCCACTCATAGCAATTTCATCCTTCGACCACCAAGGCTTTGCCAAAAGTAATTCTATTTGCTTTAAAACAAACAGCAAATACCCTCTCCTCAGGTTTTATTTTTGCCTAGATGTTTCAATAACACTGATTCTTAACAGAGATCCTCTATTGAATTCTAATTAACAGAGATCTCTTCAACAGAGGTCCTCTATTGAATTAGTTTTGTTAAGTACCCAAGCGTGATCAGAATAAAATAATAGCTAAAATATCAATCTTTAGGGTCTCCAAAAAATAAGCCTTTTATCTGGTGGCACATACTCTGAAAATTCATCCAATACCCTACACATTGTAAATATTTTCTTACTTTGACAAAAGGGAAAACATTTATAAGGAGAATAATTATATTTCCATTCGGTATTTTTCAAATCATAGTTAAATTGTTTCTTTCTTGCTGTTGTTTTTATATTCCTTCCTAGTAAATGCAACCACAGAAGCTCCAACTGCACAGGAAATATGGCTGCTTTTTCACAGTTATTAACATCAGTAGAAGCAGTTGAGCCCTCTGGAAAAACAAGCCAATCCACTCCCAGCTTTCAGAGACAGAGTTTTGAACAGAGAAGAAGCCAGCCATGACATAAGAATAGAGGAGCACTAGATAATCATTTTTGTCCCCAGATCTACTCAATTTCATTTGTGGTGAAGAGAAAAATATTCTATAATACTACCAATTATGTTAAATTACAATTATCTATTCACATCTTAGAAAACTTGGTTCAGCAAGCAGTCCCTACCATTTACAAGAGCAGGTAGGCAAGTCTATGACATGAGAGAGCATCAGACAGAAAAGTGGCCAGACACAGGAGTGATTGAGTCAGGGGCCCTTGGCAATCTGAGACCCCAGTAGGCAGATTGCCACATGCTTAGAGAGTAGCATATGGAAGGGTGAGAGGGAACAAAACACACTGGACTTTTTCAATTATTTTACCAAGGTTTCTTAACATGTTCTCATCCTTAGTTGCATAATAAAATCACCTGGGTAGCTTTTGAAGAAAATACCAGTTTCTATGTCCCATCTCAGATCAATTAAATCAGGATCTTTGGAAGTGAGGCTCAGCCATCAGTATTTTTAAAAGCTCCTTGGGTGAACCAAAAGTACAGCTCTGCTTAAGAACCCCTGAGCTCAGTTCTGGTCATGTTACCCTCAGAGACTTGTTCTTGACAGATTAAGTGCAACAAACAATAGCTACCACTAGAAAATTTGAAGAATTGTGTCTCCTCATCTCTTTAGGTTGCAACTGGTTTGTTTCTTAGAAAAGGAAACTTTGACTTGGAGCTGCAGGTTTCAGGCTCTCTTAATCCTTCTAATATGAGGTTGGCTTTTTTCAACATTTTATCTGACTCCACAGTACTTACATTTCATCCCTCTAAAAATATAAAATAGATCCATTTTTGACATATGCTTTCACCATTCAGCTTCCTAAGTATACTTTCTAGTATTTTCTGAAATCAAAACTAATAAGAGAGGATGCTGTTATATTTCCAAATTCACTAGTTAGACAAGTTATGGACTAAATAGTGGATACTACAGGGCAGAGGACGTATATATGAGACCTCAGGGTTGGTTTGGACTAACAGCGGAAATAGAACCAGATAAGTATAAGCCAGTGTCCAAGGGATGTGAAAAAAGTCTAAGGTCAAAAATTGTGCAAGTAGGGCTTCCCTGGTGGCGCAGTGGTTGAGAGTCCGCCTGCCGATGCAGGGGACGCGGGTTCGTGCCCCGGTCTGGGAAGATCCCACATGCCGCGGAGCGGCTGGGCCTGTGAGCCATGGCCGCTGAGCCTGCGCGTCCGGAGCCTGTCCTCCGCAACGGGAGAGGCCACAACAGTGAGAGGCCCGCGTAACGCATAAAAAAAAAAAAAAATTGTGCAAGTAGTTGTTTGGTGACAACAATCTAAGACAGAAGGATGAGGTACTGTAGCAGAAGAGCACAGGATGTAGAGAAAAACAATGGAGGATTTAGGAGTGTAATATTTGGAATCCAAATAGAAAGTTAATAATGGAAATAGTGTATATGCTTAGCAGATGCCAAGCTACCAGGGCTACACAAGACAAATACTAGGTCCCAGGAATTATTTCTAGAAGAAAAGGGTTATTAAAATAGTCCTTCAGAGTAGGCAAAGAAAGAGATTTGGGGTGCAGCAGCCATGTTAACTAGAAAAGGGCGTTGTCTGCAGTGGAGGAATCCAAAATTAGAATAAAATCCAGAGAACTGAAAAATACCACTAAAAACATAGCTTTGACCTTTCTGTAGGATTGGCCATTTATGCAGCACCTAGTGTAGAACCTAAAAGTGCAATCTCTGGAGCCCACATATCTGAATTTGAATTCCAGAACTGCTATTTAGTTAGGGTAACTTAACTCCTCTTTGGCATATTCCTTATGAGGGAAAAAATAGACCTATCTTTTATTATTTTTACATAAATAAAGTTTTAAAACTTAAGAATATCTGAGGATTAAAGTGATATAAACACATAGTGCCCAATCTCCTTTTATCATCCTGAACATATCCCTAAGTCAGTTCCTTCTTTGGGGGTAAAGACCAAAAAAAAAAAACAAATAAGAAATCAAACTTTTTAAAAATTGCTACCAAGTCTGAGATTCCATAAGATAATGTCCAATTCAGGACTCTAAGGCACTAAAGACACTTTCGGTAGCTGTGGTCCTTTATGTAGGCAGGGTCTGTAGGGAGTACCTCTTCAGGTTTTATTATTTCTTGGGGAAAAAAATGAAGGCTGTCTTTAGTGTCTAACTTAATCAGAGATTTGTACACATGTTAAGAGTAAATATGTGAAGAATATTTTAGATAGAAGAATAATTCACTATTGTTATTTTGCTTAAACTAAAAACAAAAACAAAAAAATTGAGACACAATGGATAGGTGGTATAAAAAAGCCACCCAGAAAAATTTCATTCTAATCCTGGCGTGGTAACTACCTACTATGAAACTGAACAGGTCATAGCCCTTTCTTTGAACTTCAATTTCCTCATTTGCAAAAGGAAGAGAGGTAATGTTATGCTAGATCTCAATTATCCTCCCCCAGGTCCAAAGTTTCATTTCCCGATACAGGAAATCACCTATCAATAAATTCTTATTTTATTCAAAAAGTTTAATTTTACAATATCTTCAATATCAGAAATGGAGGAGGCTCTTTCCATAATGAATATAAATCCTAGTGTTTGTCCATCAGTCACACTTAGTGATCAGAGCTATATACAGACCATTCTGTTCTCCAAACTCAAATCACCTATTTCACCCTGTATAGAGCTACTTTGGGTGAGAAATTGTCATCCATTTCTCACAGGCACAGAGTCCTTTTCTCTAAAATCTTAGAATAAAATCTAGGGAATCTAGTCATATAATCCTGTATCATACATTTTTAAAACTTCATATTTTCCTGATGGCTCAACATCTCCACAAACAGGTTGTGAGTACCCATCCAGCTGACCAGGTACACCAGTATGACAAGGCTGGTCCCTGCCACAAGTTCCCCTTCTTGCCCTCCCCTAATTGTGACCTAGTGACATTCAAACTTACCAATGAAATCCCCTCACTCCTTTTGCTTGTGTACTCCACCCTGACCCCCAATAAAGGCACTTGCCCAGGGGTCCTCATTCTCTCTCTGTTCACTTGGAGTTCCTCCTACATGGCACCCTACGTGACATGCTACACCTCCCTCTTCTGGGACCTGTGAGTATAACAAATCTCTTTCACTTTCGTAGCCTCTCTGTGGTGTTATTCCATGTCTGCACCAGACTGATCAAATAAAACCATTTTTAAGCAGCATAATTATTCCTCATAACAGATTCCCCACTTTCCAGCATCATCAGGGAGCTCAGTCCAGCTGGTGAACATTCCCTTCCTTCACCCCTTTCCCATGGGTTCCTCTGTCTCCAGCCCACTACCACCATTCCATGGTGTGCAGTTTGCTGGTAGCCCAAAAGATAAGGGAAAGTGACAGTGGCCACATGCAGGAGCCTGGCTCCAAGTTTAATATCTACAGAATGTTTCACTCTGTATAAGATGATTCTTCCTTGCATGATTATTATAAATTATTATGCTAAATATTTTTTTTCTATCCTGGTTAGTGCCCAGGTCAGGAAAGCAAAATAAAAACCCTGGCCTGCCACATAAGACACAGGATGTAATCATTTACCCATTTATTTTTGTTAGAACACAATAAATAATGAAATAGTCTTTTTTATCTCCTTTTGCATCATGCCATAAATGAACTGCAACAGTGCAAATTCCAAGGAGTCTTAGATAAACCTAGAAACATAATAAACAACGTATGATTTTAATACTTTAGTTAGTTAGATAGTGATTTTTTCTCCATTGCTAAAATACCATAATATTTAGGCAGAAGTTACTTCTGTTATTTTAATGTATTGACATTCTGAGTTCATTAAGAAAATGCTTTGTGCTCTGAAATCATGTTTTCATCAAAATTGAAAGCATAAATATAATAATATGAGAGCAAAACCTTGGGGCACGTTTAGATGTGAAGAGTTATTTAATAGCACATCAAAGTTCAGTGCTAACATGTTTTGTTTCCTTCTTCTATGAGAACTATGGAAGAAAAATAGGCAAGTAAACAATTGTTTATTTTTTAAAAAGAAAGAAGGGGGAAAGGGCTAGAAGTTCATTTTAGAAGGAATGCCATTTTAAATTGATCAGAAAAATTTCTTCAGTACTGGATATGTTTGATGGTCATTCACATAGAATGAAGAATATACTATATTAACAATTCTGACCTGTAAGACATTAATTCCCTACTTTAACATACCTTGTCTTAAGAAAAGCCACTGCTAGAAAGATGTTTTTTTTAGCAAGCCATATTCTGTAGCCTTCATTTAATCTAATAAACTAGATTGACTCATTTATTCATTCAATGAACATTTATAAATCATCTGCTAATATGTGCCTGGCATTATCTTTTCTCTAACACTTTACTGATATATCATTTGGCTTCAAGCTGCTGACTGGGGCTAACCCAAATAACTGGAGATCAATGGATAAATCCAAATTTAAATCAGTAATTTAAAATGAGGTAAAAGACCAAGCATTTATACAGGCCCGTTAGCACTGTTCTTTCTAGATGGGCAAGTCTACAATCAGGTAGACCCCAAAATTTCTGCTGTTGCCTGTCAGAGTAACTCCTCCTATAGAATGGGGGACAAAGCTACATACACACTCTTTTAAGCTCAAACTGCTTCTTTAAAACCATCTATTTGGGGAGGAAAACAGGGAATGATTCATCTACTTTAACTTACTTCTTCCACCCACCTGTAAAAATGCACAATTTTGCAAAATATTCCTCTATGATCTTTTCCTTTTCTCTTATTCTGTAGCCATATGCACCCCTTTCTGATATGCTTTACTCCTATAGATTACTTCGCATTTCAATTGGGTCTTCATCCAGGAACCATTCCATTTTTGAAGGATGAATTTGTCAATTGCTATCCTGAACTATTACATGTTTATTTTATATTATATTTCTCAGATATTTTTAAATATCTATTTTATAAATGTGGTAACTGAGAATCAGAGGAACCATAGGACTAGCTCATTGACGTTAGTAAATTGCTGAAGGGAATCAGGATCAAAATATTCTTACCTAGAATTTAATGATTTCCCTTTACCTCTTGATACTTCTTCCACATTATGGTAGATATGTGAAAACCCACAGGGAAAAAAAAATGCTATCTAGAGATGAGAAAGAACCCAAAACCAAATGGCGAGGAGTGAGTGTTCACTCTGTTCTCGCAGCATGAGCCATCCCAGGCCAGTGTACCTGCTGACTAGGAGTAAGATATCAAAGACCCCCTACCTTTTCTCAGCCTGCAGGCTCATAAGATTGCTCCACAAGAGAGCCTTTGTTTCTTTTCAGGCATACTGGTTATTCTAATTCAGCCTCTTCAGGGGCTTTGGACAGGAGTCAATTCTCAATGCATTGAAGCTTTTAGAAACCTGAAAACCCCACTGCCAGTTTGATGATTTGGCAAGTTCTGAATGAGAACTGGCTCATTCCCGACAACTTGCCAATCGTGTAAACTAACAGTATACTTTATGCTAAAAGCAGGACAATAAAAAATAAATGAGCAAATACATTACCAAGAGCAGATTCTGCTTACTGCAAATATGTGCTATGCTTACTACAAATATGTAAAAAGAAAGATTTACCACCACTTTGTATATTTTAGAAAATTCAAAGGAAATGTGATGATGCAAAATCAAATTTAACATTGCTTTGCTTTTGGCAATTTTAGTTATTCTCAAGTTATATCTTTAACTTTTTTAAAAATATGTTTTGGGCTAGAATTTTACATTTTACAATTTTCATATCAATGTACAGAGATGCTATTTATTGCCAATAAAGTGAAATAGGGAAAGATTCTTTAGTAATAAATATTGTAGTTACCCAAAGTGCAATTTAATTGATAAGTTGAGAATTTGTTTTATCTGTGAATTACTAATACTGTTTTGCCGAGTTGATGCTACATTACAGATATAGGAATAATAAGAGACAGTTGAGCCAGATTAGCAAAGAAGTTTGGTTTTAGTTCTGGAGTAAGGCTACCTGGGTTTGAATCCTAGCCCCCCAACTGCCTGTTTAGAAGGCAATTCATTTGATCTTTTTAAACTTCAGTTTTACAGCTTGTAAAGTTGTAACGTGACAGTTCTTCTCTTGTAAGATTGTTGTGAGGATTTAATGAGGGTAATCCATGCAAAACCTTAAACCCAGCACTTCTTTAAGTATACACTACTATTAATTCCCAACAATTCTTGGTCAAGTTGTTTCTTTTAAAGATTCATCAATCAATATTATCATTCACCTACTAACTGGATAATGATTAAAGATATCCACTCTAAATAGGAGACAGTGTTAGTCTGAGTTTTTATTACTGTGATATGGTATCACAGATCATCTCCTGTTGTTTAGATTTCAGCAGAATATCACTCTGTTTCATTTTTTCCTATCAAGGAACCTGACTAATAATAAAAAGAAATCTTACCCAAATACAGCAATTTATAATTGATTTCAATTAGGTGATTTGTAGTTTTAGATAAATTATAATGTATAGAAATGATAAAACTTTAAAAAATAAATATAGCAAATATTTTAAATCACTCATGTCTGTTCCATATCATGGTCAGTTAAGAAAAAGAAAGAAAAGGAAAGGAATAGGGCTTCCCTGGTGGCTCAGTGGTTGAGAGTCCACCTGCCGATGCAGGGGACACGGGTTCATGCCCCGGTCCGGGAAGATCCCACATGCCGCGGAGCAGCTGGGCCCGTGAGCCATGGCCACTGAGCCTGCACGTCCGGAGCCTGTGCACAACGGGAGAGGCCACAATAGTGAGAGGCCCGCATACAGCAAAAAAAAATAAGGAAAGGAATAATGGGGAAGAGAAGTGGGAGATTAAATTAAAAGCAACGTATGAGAGATTAAAGAGACAGGGAAAGAGAGAGAAATGGAAGGGAAGAAGTAGATGTAGAGGATCTTTGCGGGAGAACCATATTTGAGGAGAGAAAGATAAACACAACCACCAGAAAAATCATAATGCTCTCAGGTACCCAAGCCAGGGCAGGTATATAGATAAAAGAGGATCTATTGGTCTTCTTACCCTGGTCCATCAAAGTAGCCAGGTTTCCTTCTCATGTCACCCATCATCTCCTGACTCTAGGCCAGATTCCTTCAATTTCCAAGTCTAGACATCTTTCTTGAGACTCCCTTGTTTCCTGTTTGCCAATTTGGCCAAAATTGCTCATTTGCTATCCATTGATGATCGTCCATCAGCCCCAGGAGCCAAACAAACCCTCTCCATCTTTTATTTCTTATAACCCTGAGTATTGTAACACTGTAAGCCACTCCACTGCTTCTGCCACCACCAGGTTGATAAACTGAACTTTAGAGAATGTCATACAATTATTCGCTTTTTCTCATCTACACAACCCACTGAGAGCATTAGATTCCTACTGGGACCTTCCTATCATCAGTGAATGCTTGTATGTGTGTGTAGATCATTAAAGTAAGATCACCCTCAATGACTGCATCTTTGTTTCTGAAAACGTCCTGCAGTACTAGAAATATAGTTCAAGACTTCTGGATTGCACAGGCTTGAAATCAGATTGCTGGGAGGAGAAAATATGAAGAGTAATCATATAAGAATAAACCTCCCTTAAGCTGGGAAAAATAGTCGACTTTACAACTGAACATTGCAAATGTGTTCTCCTGGTCTGTTGTTTGCCTTTTAACTCTGTTTACGGAGTTTTAAGGTATTCACAACCAGCCTTTGATTTTAGTATCAGAATAGTGCCATATTAGGGGTAAAAATAACCACAGTCTTTCCAACTTGTTTGGTTTTAGAACAAATGGCCCACAGGCTTTCAGAGTTAGGTTTTACCACTCTCCACAGCCCAATAGGACCCTGGCCTCTCTGAGACTGTAGGCATCAGTGATCAGGTTTTTAACAGCTTTTGCATAAAATCAAGCATGTAGAAGACTGAATTAGAAAGAGTCACACAGACATAGGAAACAAACTTATGGTTACCAAGTGGGAAGGGGGAGGAGGGATAAATTAGGTATTCAGGATTAACAGATACACACTACTATATATAAAATAGATAAACAACAAGGACCTACTGGCACAGGGAACTATAGTCAATATCTTGTAATACCCTATAATGGAAAAGAATCTGAAAAAGAGTATGTATATATATATATATACATATATATATATAAACTGAATCACTTTGCTGTGTACCTGAATTATTGTAAATCAACTATACATAATTTTTTTAAGAAAACAATTAAAAAAAGAGAAAATAAAGAAGAACAGGCATAGATTTTTGTCAATTCTTTTTTCCAAGTAAAATATTTTCTTTGTAAGGGTGCATATCTGTCATTTAACTCTCCTGTTCATTGGCATCCATTGCTCTAAAGACAAAATCTCAAATATATACTTAACATGGCCTCATAGGTCCTCCAGGATCTGGCCTCCCGCTGGCTTCCCAGGCCATCTCGATGATCCGTACCCTTCTTTGTTCTTCACTTCTGCTCAAGATCTGTGCACATACTGTACCTGCCACATGAAAATTCTTCCCTCCTTTTGCCGCATTCTCTACAGTCCAATTTAAATATCCCTCTTCATAGAGCTAAAATATCAGTTACTCTAGACATCCCGGCCCAGATTAGACAGGCTCCCTTTATTATATGTTCTGATAGCACCATCTACTTTTCCTTCACAGAATTTAGCACAGTGTAGTATGTCTATGTGTGTACGTGAGATTATTTGATAACGATAAGCTCCATGAAGAAATAAATCAAGTCTGATATCTCCGTTGTACTCTTTCTTTCTTGGGCACAATTCACATGTGGTAGATGCTAGAATATACTTTTACTAGAAGAGAAATATTACTATCACTTTCAATTCCTTTTAAAAGGTTATTTAGCACCAAACAGTAAATAAGGCAGTATTAGCAAAGAGAGAGTTTTAAAACTAAACTTCAAATAGCTTAATGAAAAATTCACTTCTGTTTTTTATCCTAACTAGAAAAAATCTGAATTATGTACTTGAAATTAATCTAAGATCTAACCTTTCTCTGCACTTAGAGACTGATTGTCCCAGGTATAAAATACACTTCTTATGAAATTGGCTATAGTTGTCTGAAATGGCAGAGAAACCAGTTTTCATTAACAGAGGATCTTGCCTCCTAGTGATAAGACCCATGTAAAAAAGGGAACCTCTCAATTCCTAGCAGTAGGTAAAAATAGTTTGGACTTTCTGTTGAAAGAAATTGAGCACATGTCTATTGTTTCCTTAGACTGTGCCCACCATATCCCTAGGCCTGTCTTATCTGCTCCTTGACACCGAAAGTTATAATTTGTGTTGATTTATTGATAGATTGATTTGTTTTTTGACTGTCAGTGAAATGTGATGGAGATTGGAGAACTGAGGTATTGAGCCTCAAGTGTGGATTTCTGCAGTAAAATTAAAGTTCTAGATTGAACATGATATTAGGAAGTAGTTAGTCATTTGCCAGTCTATAGTCCCCAAGAAAATGACAAAACATGTATATGATGTGATTTTTGAGCTACTACTACCCTGTGTCTTTTGTTTTTCTAGTATTATGAAGCAAACTGAACATTTGATGGTTTGAGCCAACTGGCACTACCTTACATGATGTAATTAAATTTTTATTGACATCCTATCTGTCATGGTCGAAGAGGTACAGACATCATAAAACTACAAGTAAACTCAGGAAAACTACACACACACACACACACACACACACATTTGAAAATACAACAGGCCATTTGTGTTATATTTAGATATTGCTATACTCATGGAAAACAGAACATTAATCAAATAATCTATCTTTGCTACCCCAAAAATGTTGCTTTATGTTTGGGTTTAGCTGTATGTAGCATTTTCAGAAGATTGTTAATATCTTTAGATAATTACCAAAAACGGTGTGAAAGACGTCTGATATTGAAGGGTTTAGAACACTCCTGTCTTAAATATCCAGACATAATATCTAACACAGTGCAAGTAGCTCAGCACTACTGGGGGCTAAAAAGGGTCAAGATAATAAGTAATTCTAAAATCTGTCCATACATCGCATGGAACTGTCTATAATCTGTTTGGATGTTGCACCCTCATGAACAGATAATTATTTTTAATAGCAGTGGTTGCATGGGCTTTAGTGAGCTGACAACAGTGACAGTAGAGTGCCAGCAACCTGCCCTCAAATTTATATTATGGATTTCTTGAATGAGCGGTATTTTCCTCTTTGGGGATTTAATATTATATTTTCTTCTTGTACTGACACTATAGGTTTTGCTATAACTTTTGTTTCATAGTCTGCATAAATCTAGTCATAAGAGGCTTCATAAAAAAAACAAACTAAAGAGAAGATGGTGGTTTAAGTAACATAAATATGAGATAATTTATTCAGGTCATTATAAATCCTCCTTTAAATAATTACAGGGTCACAACAGACTGTATATGCTGATTGTGGTTGATATTCATTCCTTTTTTGTCATCTCTGTGTTCTCATGATATGTCTTTGGATCTAAAGCCTGAAGTAGGTTGAAATGTCTAAAATGATATACATTCAAGAATCCATATTCTTATCGGTAAATGCACAGAAAATCTGACTGCATACCTTCCTCTGTGCTATGGTAAGGAAGGTGAAAGCATCTCAGAGGAAATACTGCAAAGGGTTGTATCCTGCAGCTACTTGAAAGTCCATACACTTCTTTCTTCAAACAGCAAAGCTGCAGCAAAGACAGGGATACACATTCAAGTCATCTGCATCTTCTTGGAAACTGTGCCATAAACAAAGAGATGTCTTTATGTACCTGCTCAACACTAGGAAATCCACTTTACTTTGATGTTTACCTATGATGTGGGAGTTAGCAAGTTTTTACTCTAGTGAATCAGACTTTGCTTGGGCATCATTATAATATTCATTATAATACCCTCTGAGAGAGCCCCTATACACCCTATGCTGTCATCATACAGAAAAAAGCTAGAAACTTGTGAGAAGTAACAATTGAATTCTTTCAAAGCTGGACTCTCAAGAAATTAGAACAGGAAAGGAAGTAATCATTTGAAGAGACTAAATGTATAAAGTAATGCCCCTGATCTCTCTTGGGAGCAGTGAGAGACTATAAGTTCAAGACGGTTAGTCCAAAACCTGGAACTGTGATTGGCAATGTGAATATAGAAGTGGATTGACCTGGTTTCACAAGAATAAATAGAATTCAATGCCTATTCAATTCAAATACTATTCTAGCTGAGAGCTGGTGGATATGTAGATATTAACTTCATAAATGAGGTTGGAAAGGCTGGAAAAGCATCCAAGCAATTCAAACAGCATGGATAAAAGCCTGAAGTGAAAAAGAACTCTCAGTTGTTTGTGAATAGAAAATGTATTTTATTTTGAATGGCTCTGGCCCTTAAGCAAAATTCTGTAAAAGGAGTTTGAATTTGCTCTATGTGTTTTTGTTTTCTTTCCCTCCATTTCAGTATGTTTGACGTTAGGAGTTTACCATGCTATCCTTTCCATGAATAATCACAATTAAAAGGAGGACTTCTACCTAAAGGCATTGTATAGTCCACAAAAGACTGCCTTATTGATGGAGATATGTCATGCATTGAGGACTTGGCGGGGTATAGGGAGAATCAGGTATCGTTTTGGATGCTAGAATCTTACTGAGTTTTTACAGGACATATTTAGAAAGGCCTACTCCTCTTTATTACAGGAAAACCAGATGAATTTGGGATATAGCACACAAGTTATCAGTTGCGAAACTATTGATGCAGAGGTGGCATCTTCTTCATACACATAGGTCATGGTGTTTGTCGTTCAATGTCCACAAGTAAAAAATACTTTTAATTTTCCCATCATGTCACTACTGTGAAGTGAGTAGTTGGCAGGCTCTGAGGGAAAGAGACTGGAGAGGTTATATTTTGCTCTCTGCCTTATCAGGGTGGCTACAGGTTGACCTCAGAGTCACACTGACTGCTTTTTGGTGCCTTCTAATTCACTCCCATCAAAGCAAAAACCTAGGGAAGCCAGTCATCTGAGAAAAGAACATAGAAGGCCTTACTTGTCTGTGTATAGCTAGGGAACAACTAATTGTTTAGCAATGTCTATCAGTACAATGAACATGGTCTTCACAAAAATGTAATCAGATAATTGATAACTTTTAGCACCTACTATTTGCAAGGCTGAATACTATGCCCTGTGGAGAATAAATAGACACATAAACACGCCTTATTCTCAAGAAGATTGACACCTACTGGGGGAAATGGTACACATTTATACTAACCAAATAATAATAGAAGGTGACATGTGACAAAAGCTAAATTAATCAATGGCCTAGAAAATAAGCACAGTGAGTAAACATTGAATATTAAGTATAGAACATAAAAATAATTCTATCCAGAACATGCTTACAACATTTATATTTCATTTAATTCTAAATGATCATTTAACCTTCTCAAATTCGTATTTAGTCTGCATCTCAGAGCATGAATATCACATATTTTAAAATATGCTGGTACATGACTATAATGAAACAAACTCTAACATTTCCAAAAGTTAAAGTGTACTTACAAAACATTTATTTATTAAATATTGAATCCTGGGATCCCACAAACATATTTGAATATTACAAAAAAAAAACAGAAAATAAGCCTAATGCTATGCTGCAAAGAATGAGGAGGAAAGAGGCTAAACATATTCAATACCATAAAGAGAAAAAGAAAGAAAAGACAGGTAAAATGCTAGCAGAAGTCTTCCTGATGACAAATACAGAAATCTTCTAATGAAATTTTGCCACAACTAGAATTTCAGCAAATAAATGAGCATGGAATTGAGAATTACGTTGCTGAGCAAAAGTTAGAGCACTAAACTATTAACTGTTTTTGGACAAAGATGAAAAATTTTTAAAGTGATCATTAAAAAGAATAAAGTAAAATTTAAACTATTATGTTTAAACATTTAAATTAAGGGTTACAGTTAAAAGATTATAAAATATTTAAGAATATAATGCTAAACAGTGAAAATCAATACTCTGAAGAATAGCAAGAATGCATTCAGAAGATGTCAAAAATAAGCAATTAAAATAACACTAATTACAGGGTAACCTGTGTTATAATTTTTTCTATATTTTTTAGAAAAATAACTAATGAATGTCATTTTTCTATAAAAACATAGAAAGTGTCATACTGATGTGCCCTCATATATCCACCTCTAGAGTATGATTTTCTTGAAAGCAAGGATCTTTCATTATTCATTATTTGTATCTTTACCTCTCATAATAACTGAGGCATAATTGAAAATATTCTTGCTATTATTATGAACACTGTTGGAAACAGAAGACTGGCTAGTTTTCCTTTCTGAAATCAACATTTTGGATCGTGCATATCCCAATTTCTCTTGATTGATATTCTTTTAAATTCTATTTATTATTTCTCCTTATTTCATTTTTTTAGGAAAATAGAAGCTAATTAACCCATTCCACAGATTAGCATTCCCATTTTAGTTGGTCAACTTGCCTTTGAAAGTCACATTCATTCTACTCTTTAGAGATTAGGCTTATTCTTCTTAGAGGATTTTGTTTTGTTTTGCTTTGTTTTTAATATAACTTTCATTAGTCTTATTCTAACCTAAAGAGCCCTTATCATTTATCTACAACCATATAGCAACCTCTTCTCCACTCCAGTTCCTTTTATCTACCCTTCTCTGGTACTACTTTGTTACCAAGATAATCTGGGCAAAATAGTTAAAATACAGACATTTTAATAAAAAGTAGGGCATAAATTTTTTTGATCCAATATTCTTCTTGATTATTCCCAGATGTTATTGGGGAATTACATATATCAAGGTATACCATGAATAAAAAGTGAAATGTGAATCTGGTTTTAAAAATGGTGTGATCAAAAGATTATGAAAGCATAAAAAAGGAAGAATTTAGAAAGCTTCATGGGGAAGTGGGCACTCAGTGGAGCTTTTGGTTGATGGAAGCGGTATGCTTGATGTTTAAAGTTTTAGTTTTGTAAAGTGGAGATGATAATATCTACATCATAGACTTATTCTGAGGATTAAATAAAATAATATCTGTGGAATGCTTAGCTCACTGCCTAGCCCACTGGTTTTTAAGACAGTGCCTGGCACATTCATGGCAGCTATGGGATAATTACGTTTGTGGTGATGGTAAAGGCAATGGTCAGATTTGAGAAAGAGTATTCCATATCCATGCGAAAACCTAAGAAAACATTTTGAAGGCAAGAAAGTGTTCAGGTTAAGGAACAGAGAATATTCTGTTGCAACTAGAACACATTATAGAACAAACTTATTCAATAGATTAGAATTTTCCCCTGAGTAGACTTTAACTACCACCATAATTAGTAAACTAATAACATCATGTTATAATGCTTCCTAAATGGTATAATTGATAAAAGATAAATAAATATAGAAAGAAAAGAAAAGTTAATGGAGCCATACTTAAATTTATAACAAAATAGCCGTGTAAATATCTTGGATTCCAGTCCACAGACAACCATTTATTTTCTTCATAAATCAGTTAAGAATTATTTATCCAACCTGCTAAGTTACACACACCACTGTATATGCAGGAAGGTGTTCACTGTGATCCAGAAGAAATTGTGCGTCTATACATGTGTGTGCATACATAAAATGGGGATAATAACTACCACTTGATACATTTATTGTAAAGACTAAATATGTTAAAATATAAAGTGCTCAGAACAGTGTCAGAAACAGTAATTTTTTCAAGAAACGTTTGCTGTTATTTATAGTGACATATTAAATGTTGATTCAGTAGATCCCAAACTTTCACATGCTAATATAGAAATAAGCAACTGCATAGATTTTAATTGAAATATTTGCAATTATTTCATGATCTGTTGGTATCACAGACAGAATTTTAGCTTTGTTTGCCATGTTATGGGTATTTCTATATTTGGCTTCATTGAGACATGATCTTTGCCTATTTAAACCCCACATACCCTTCAAGGTGCATCTAAAAGCTACCTTTTCCATAAAGTTTTCCATGTTTCCAACCCTAACATCCATCTCAACCACTATCAGTAAGCACAATGTCATTCCTACCCCATTGGAATAAGAACTTATTCACTCAACAGTCTCATTCAGTTTTCTTTTCCATTTTTTCTCCTAACTTCATTAGAAAATTCCTTGAGGTCAAGGATTATCACATATCTCACCTTTGTATGTCTTATATTAATGAGCAAACTTTGTATACTAAAGGTGCTCAATAAGACTTTTATGCCTAGTATAATTAACACAATTGACATTGAGGAATAGTAACTGAAACAATAACAACCAAATTAAATTTTCACTGGCAGGGAGCAGGTTTTAATAAGAAAAAAACATAATAGACCATCTGTTATGGTCTGAATTGTGTCCCCCCCAGAATCCTAACCCTCCGTACCTCAGAATGTAATCTTATTTGTTGTTAAGGGCCTTTGAAGAGGTAATTAGGTTAAATGAGGTCATATGAGTGGACTCTGATCCAATATGACTGTTGTCCTTGTAAGTGAAGGAGATACCAGGCGTTTGTGCCCACAGAGGGACAACCATGTGAGGCCAAAGCAGCTAGAGGGCATATCTATAAGCCAAGGAGAGAGGCCTCAGAGGAAACCAATCCTGCCAGCACCTTGATCCTAGACCTCCAACCTCCAGAACTGTGAGACAATAAACTTCTGTTGTTTAAACCATCCAGTCTATGAATAAACCATCTATATCATCTTTTCATTAGATCCACAAAATTAGTCATTGTGCTTAAATGAAAGAGATTGAATAAGTAAAGCTTACAAAAAGAATTTTATGTAGCCTTACTTTTATAGGTTGAATTATGCCCCCCTTCCCTAATTCATATGTTGAAGTCCTAACCCTCAGTACCTCAGAATGTGACCTTATTTGGAAATACAGTCACTGCAGATGTCATGAGTTACGATGTTGTACCAGAATAGGGTGGTCCTCTAATCCAAAATGACTGGCATAAGATTTGGGATGTAGATATTCCTTTGCCCCCATTTTAAACCTATCTTGCTTTAATACCACTGAAAGTGTACTTTGAGAACTAACTGGTAAATGTGGTTTAAAGAAATAAGAAAAAGAGGAAAAGCAAAATCCACTGGTCACATGCCTTTGTACTGGCTTTTGCTGAGCATTTTCAAAGGGCACAATTGCAACTGGTTGTGAAAATTTTCCATAATAATTCAGCCTAATCTTAGGAGAGGCATTTGCCTACTCATTGACAGAACATTGAACTAATGGGTGAATAAGTAAATGCCTAACTATAAAATGTGTTTATGGAATCAGGCTAGCTAACCATGACCATCAGAAAATATTTGGACTTTCTCTCTAAGAATCAGGAGTTTTTATATGTTCTACCCACATCCTGCAAAAAGATCCTTGGCTCCCTTACAAGAAACCCTGGGAGTGTGTTTCCATAGTCAAATGCTTTCTGTAATATTTTTGGAAAAATAAATTATATTCTTTTTCCTTAAAGAAGGCCTTCAAAATTGTATAAGCTTCTGAATCCACCTCTGTCTCTGACAGCAATATTCACACTCCCTGTCAAGAGTGTGGGCTTGGAATTTCCTGATTGTAGCTTCAGGTGCAGCTCCTAACTGGGCTAAGCTAAATTTACCCCATTAAATGCTGATGGGCTCACTCATGGGTGGCAGAGAGCTAAAAGAAGTGCCAGTTTTTCAAGCAGTGCCCCAGAAATTGACAGTGGACTCCATATGATACCATTAAAAGTTGTTTCACAACAAGGCCAAATACTCTTTCCATTAGACTGGTCACACTTCAGCTAAATAAGGAAGCATATGTCAGAGAAGTCCAGTTGAGGATAGGGAGGTAGATTGGGGGAGAGAGGGAGAGAATTTTGAAAGTAAGTAAATGATATGGGGTAAAACTTTTTTTACAGGGAGATATCAATTGATGAACTGAAAATAAAACTTATCTTAGGGCTTCCCTGGTGGCGCAGTGGTTGAGAGTCCACCTGCCGATGCAGGGGACATGGGTTCGTGCCCCGGTCTGGGAAGATCCCACATGCCACGGAGCGGCTGGGCCTGTGAGCCATGGCCGCTGAGCCTGCGCGTCCGGAGCCTGTGCTCCGCAACGGGAGAGGCCACAACAGTGAGGCCCGCGTACCGCAAAAAAAAAAAAAAAAAGTTAGAGAAATCATAATTGGCATTTAAAACTTAATTGCCTTTTAAAATGTATTCCCTTCCTGAAAAGCTTAAAGAATTAATTTCAAAGCATGTTGGAAAGATAGGAAAACTAAAGAATAAAAATATTCTCAACATGAGTGACACGGAGTAAAGGAGAGGCAATGACGAAAGAAAAACTTTGAATTCCCATTTTGATCCTCATGTTCCTAAAGTCAAGTGGAACTGTTAAAAGTTAAAAAAAAACTTTATCTTACTTGATTTTCCTTTTTTTATTTCAATATGTTATACAAAAGGTTGAAAAGTGCCCTATTTTTTAAAATGTCACCAATTGTCCTACTATCAGAAAACCATTATCTGCTGACCTAACATATGAAGGTGATAAATAATCTGCCATCAGTGTGATAAATTAGCTCTTGTTAATCTAGATATGGTAGTTACTGAGTGTTTATGGATTGTTGCTGAACTTCAACCAAACGCTTAGGAGAACATGTTTTAATTAAACCTAACACCAGGGTTTAATTACTGATATATTTTAATTTAAAAAATTTAAATCTTACAATAAAACTCTGGAAAATTCAACACACAGCGAAAGCATTCCACAATAATCAGTAGGTCTTGGACTATGAATATCAAGTTGAAAAATCATTTTTAAAATGTTTCTAAACCCCTCTCCCACCCCAAATCCAGAAAACTATATTTGCTTTTCTGTTCTTTCTCAATTTTCATAAAGGAATATAATGACATTAGATAATGCATCTTTCCTTAAATATTTAATACCATGTCTTTCAAAGTAGTCTTTGGGGATAAATCTATTTTTCTTGATTCTGAAGCATATTTTTTCTGATGAATCATTGTAGCTTAAACTGAGTATTAGCTGTAATATTTAAGTGTCCATAATTCCCAAAAAAAGTCCCCAGAACTCCTTAGGATATGATCTAATTTGACAGTCACTCAGAAATTCATCTTTATGAGTGGTAACTCTCCTGCACTGAACAATAAAATAGTCTATTGGATTCATTGCTTTTGATTTTATAAACTGAAAAGAAAGCCTGTCTTAAGCTACATAATTAAAATAATCATTTTTCAATAGTATGCTAACTAGTATGGAAGATAAGTACACCAAATTCTTCAGCTAATGCCTGATATTAGTGAGAAATCTAACAACAGATTTGTTTAAATCTCAGTTTGTGTGCAACAAGATAGATTCCAGTATGAAAAGATGCCCTTACATATACAATAAAGAAATCAAAATGTTTTCTTTCAATGGGCTGCAGTTTTCTTTGTTTCTGTGAGGAATAACTGATAATTAGGAGAATGCCAGAAGAAGGGCTCAATTTTCAGGAAGTTGCACCTGTGATTTCAGCTGCTGTGGGTCAATGGTGGATACTCGAGCTGAAATTATAGAAGCTATAAAACTGTTGACAGAAGAAATCAATTTTATTGCCCTCACATTCCAGAGTGACCACATCAGGAATAGGGTTAACCAATTGCATACCAATCTGTAGATACCACTACCAGATGGAGCCATAACATTTTGATACTCCTTTAACTTTTTGTTGTTAATTTTTATTTGAATAATAATAGTTGCCTTTTATTGAGTACTTACTGTGTGTCAGGCATCATAATAAAGGTTTACACATTATTTATAGTTCACAGATGAAGCAAGTGAAACTTCCAGGAGGTAAATCATCTGCCCAAAACCTCAAGCCCCTTCCCCATCTACACAATGATTTTAGTTGGCATGTTAGATTGGAAAACACATTACACTATTATCCTTCTCCACATAAGATGGTCCCTGAACCAAGCAGCAGGACTAGGGAGCTTGTAAATCTTGGATACCACATTAGATCTACTGGATCAAACTTTCATTTTAACAAGTTCCTCACATGAATCATATGCACCTTCAATTCTCAAAGCACTGCACAATGCTCTATTTTATTGAAAAAAAATTCAAGAGACCCTTATGGATAGCATTTATCTTGCCAGTGAATTAAAATCAGTGACTTACATGTAAACATTTACAAAAGTTCTCAGCAGTCATACTTTCAGGTGTATAAGTAATGTATAAACTAAGGGAAAGTGCTTGAGGAAAGAAGCATGTTAGAGAACATTGCTAGGAAGTACAGCACATCAGATTTGTTCTAATCTAAACTCAAAGATGTTTCATAATTTAATGTCCAAATCTCAACAGTATGCATTTTCCAGCAGAAATAACAGTCATATACTTTATTTTACTTTTTTTAATTAATTAATTTATTTTTGGCTGCGTTGGAGCTTCATTGCTGTGCGTGGGCTTTCTCTAGTTGCAGTGAGTAGGGGCTACACTTTGTTGTGGTGCGAAGTCTTCTCACTGCAGTGGCTTCTCTTGTTGCGGAGCATGGGCTCTAGGCACGTGGGCTTCAGTGGGTGTGGTGTGCGGGCTCAGTAGTTGTGGCTCGCAGGCTCTAGAGTGCAGGCTCAGTAGTTGTGGCACACAGGCTTAGTTGCTCCGCAGCATGTGGGATCTTCTGGGACCAGGGATTGAACCCGTGTCTCCTGCATTGACAGGCGGATTCTTAACCACTGAGCCACCAAGGAAGTCCCCATATGCTTTATTTAAAAATCAGCTAAATTTATTCATCTTTTGTTTATCCATTCATCCATTCAACAAATATTTGCTGAATGCATATAAGACTGGGTCCCAGATTTTGCTAGCATCAGAATCACCTGGAGGGCTTGTTTAAATGCAAATTGCTAGGCCCCACCTCCAGAGTTTCTGATTTAGTACCTGTCTAACAAGTACCCAGGTGATGCTGATGCTGCTAGTCCAGAGCCTACACTTTGAAGATGATAGGCATTGTACTGGGTATTTGGAAGATTGTAATGAATTAGATACTATTTCTTTCCTCTAGAAATCTGCACTCATGTTGGGCAGCTACAGTGACTACACAAAAATGTTTAAGGTAGAAAGTGGTAATCAAAAAGGAGTTACAAAATAAGTACTACCAGTATTCAAACCATGGATGGATACATTATTTCAGATGAAAGACTGAAGTGGAATTTGGGGAGAAGTTGATGTTGTGCTTGCAAAAAAAACTGGTAGAATTTGTTCTACTAGAATGTTATGGGAAAGATATTCTTGGGGTAAAGAATTATTGAGTATTCTAAACTAAGATAGAGAAATATAAGAAGATATAATACAGCCAATAGTTGGTTGATCCATCCCATTTTTGAGAATGGGAAAAAAGAAAATAAAATTGGGAAAATAGGTTATGAAGAGTGAAGGTTGAAACTAAGTGCACTGGACATTTATTCTAATAAATGGAGTGATAGTTAATATTTTAAAAGAATAGAAATATAATCATTTCTGTGTTTTAGGAAGTTTAATCTAGAAACTTGCTTTAATTCCTACAGCTAATACGTCCCAGAAGTAGAATTCTAAACACTGGTTTTTCTGACCCCAAAATTTTCACTTTCCATTCCCTCATTTTCCAGATGTTTTAGGGAAAAGGCAAAAAATGTGGTAAAATGATAACTAAATGTAGCAAATGTTAGGGCAGGATGGATAGAAATGATAGATAGATAGAAAGATAAAGAAGATACAGGAGATTAAGTATGTTTCTAAACAGAAGGAGAGAATGAAAAGGAAAAGACTAGGAGAGAAACATGATGAGGTGTAGTATTGAAAAAGGCAGGAAAGAAGGTCAGCAGTGCTAGTGGCTGTCTGAGCTGTGGAAAGGAGGTAGCTTATTCTCCCACTATAATGGCAGGAAAGCAGAAATCAGTGCATGAAGGTACAGGTCATCTTTACCATGTAGCAGATAGAGGTGAAAAAGGTACATAGGATTTGCAATAAGATTATTTATCTGAACTGGTCTCCTATTCTTAACAAAGTACAACAGGTGGGTATTTGGAAGGGATAAAGAGGAGAGTGTAAAGATTAAAAGATTGAGAAATTTAGAGAATTTAAAATAGAGATCTTTCCAATAGAGGAGACCAACCAGAACTTAGTTGTGTGTGTGTGTGTGTTTTAACTCCAAACAAGAAATTGTGTTCTCATAATTCAAGTATTAAAGTATCACCTTCTAAAATACCACATTTCCATACCCGTCACCCCATATCCCTGCTTTCCATCATCCTGTTTTATCATACTCTGTATTTAAAAGTATCTTGTTTATTCACTTGTTTGTGTCCTATCTCTCCACCATCACTAATTTATATAATCCAGGAATGTAGATACTTTTTCTATCTTTCCCAGCACATACCCTCAGTGCCTAAAACAATGTTTGGTACATGCTAGGAACCCAAACAAACAATACTTGTTAAATGAATAAATGTTATTTTATGAATTTGCCACATAACTGAGAAATAAAGCATTCTCAAAAGCTGGAGGTTGGGATAACACAGGACTAGAGAGTTGTAGAGAGTGTAAGTAACGCAAAAAAGTGGATATTTAGAATATAAGAGATATATCATAGAATTGCCTGCTTATGGGGCAGATTCAATCAGATAAGAGATGCTAGAAGAGTACAGATATGGAAGTTATTTTTAGAGCAGTAGTTCTCAAAGTGTAGTCCAGAGCAAGCAAGATCAGCATAACTTGGGCACTTGTTGGAAATTCAGATTATCAGCCGCACCTGAGGACTGCTGGTCCATATAGTTTAACAAGCCTTGCAGGTGATCTGCTGCAAGATCCATGGCTTTAGCTGTGAGGATAGTGCCTAATGATAAAATTACACTTAAAAGAAATTGTTTTACATAGATCAGGAATAATATTCTGTGCAAAGCATATATTTCACAATTCTCCCTCTGCTGAAGGTACTCAGGACAAAACTAGAAGACTATTTGTTTACTTTGTTGAAGGCAGAATTCACACATCTATAAAGTAGAGCTCAAAGCATATCGTTATTGACCCAATCTTGAAAGTCAGTGATTATCAAACCTTTCACTCTACATTTAGTCCACTGTAGATAAATCCTTAAAATGGAATTTCATCAAATCTGCTCTTTTTATTCCAAAATAATTCATTGCTCTGCAAATTGCCATTGTCTCCATTAGCTAAGAACTCACAACTGAGAAGTTGAATTAAACTCGTTTTTCTGTACTTGCATGGAGATAAAATTGTCACAGACATCATTTATCTCTATATATTATCTGGTTCTTTTCAAGGAAAATTTGTGCAGTGTCTCTAATTTTTTCACTTGAAAATTACCAGAACAAAAACCCTGTAATGTTCCATGAGAAAAGAAGAAATGGAACTAAATGAGCACAGAAATATCAACCTAATACCTGGAAATCAGAAATACATTCCCAGGACCTTACCTAACAAGTATTGGAAGTTTGATTAGGCTCCCCTGCCCATGAAGTATGGCTTTGCTGTCCAAAAAAAAAAAATGTCTGTTTAAGATTCTTAACAGCTTTCCAAATGATCTACATTGCCACCACAGATGAAGTGCCTCTGCCAGCCACATCAGGTTGATTGGGACAAACCATAAACAAGTGCCAAACTGCATTCCCTAATGGATTCTCTTAGCAGAGAAATCCAGAGAGAGCAGCAAATTGAAAATGAAATTGGTGCCATAACTGAGGCAGATAACTAGGGGGATGAGACTAGAGGGTGGAAGTGTCAGATAGGGGTAGAAACAGGTAACTGTTCTAATGAATGATCTTAAAGGAGATAGACTCAGACTGGTCATAGATAACTGGCCAAAAACTTGACAGAAAAAGCTTCATTTAGTGTAAGTAGTTGAGACAAGTAGATAGTTTGATTTAGTTTCACAGTTAGATACTTTTAATTAGGTTGTTATGTCAACTTTGCTTATGGGCAAAATTATATGCTCCTAAAAATCTATGGTTGTAATAGCTCAGATTTACAAAAAATAAGCAATCCAAAGTATCTGAGGCTTCCTGTCTCTGTCTTTGAGGAAAGAATTACTTCCTCATGTTTTGATTGGAGATAATCGGATTGACTCTCACAAGAGAGGATTTGAGTTCACCAGAGATGGTACCATTGTCATCTAGGATGTGTCAAAAAATTTAAAACAATAAGGCCTTCAGAATATGCTGGCCTGAACTGAAGAGGGGGTAAAAATGTAAGATGGCACTGTTGTGTACTCTGGTGTCTGCTACATAAACCTGGCTTTAGCATACCTTTGTTAGAAGGTTTAATAGATATTGATTATAACCTTATGATTCTACCAACGTTGTATCTGTGATAGATCATTTAGCTATGTAGTAGGCTGAAAAACAATATATTCTATATAAGCATTCCACACTTTTTAAAATGAATATTTGTTCATCACTGTCACCAACCATGAGGTTTGCAGTGTACTTAGAATGCTCTGTGTCCTACACCCACACAAAATGGGGTTCCTCCCTAAATTTTTTTAATCAGTACACCTATCTATAATAAAAATATGCAATTCCCTTTCCAGAATAATTTTCTTCAAAGAGCATCTACCCCTTCAAATTCATCTCTCAAAAAACTAAAAGCATCTAAAACTTGGTGTTAAATGCTAATATTCTGTTGCCTTTATAGGACATTCTTCACACGTTAAAGCCATAACTATTATGAAAACATGTAGTTCTGTTTGCCTATTCTAGGATGGAGAGAGAAGGAAGATCTAGTGCTGCATTTGTCTGGTGGGCTTACAATGGCCACAGATGTTGATGCTAATAACATAACAGTATGGCATGGTTAGTCATTTAAATGAACTAACAAGAATATGTATTTCTTGGGCTTCCCTGGTGGCACAGTGGTTGAGAGTCCGCCTGCCGATGCAGGGGACAGGGGTTCGTGCCCCGGTCCGGGAAGATCCCACATGCCGCGGAGCGGCTGGGCCCGTGAGCCATGGCTGCTGAGCCTGCACGTCTGGAGCCTGTGCTCCGCAACGGGAGAGGCCACAACGGTGAGAGGCCCGCATACCACAAAAAAAAAAAAATATGTATTGCTTTACCAAGTAAAATTAAGTGCCATTTTATAGTGATATAATGATTGAACATTTTTCCTGCTTCCTCTAATGTTCTTTCTCTTTCAAGCTTGAGCAATTAACCAGAACCTTTTGAATAACACTGTCTTTATCGTTGATAAAGTATTCTTGAAATAAATAAAATTTCTGGAATCCTAAGTATCCAAAGCAATTGAGTTTGAACTTGTCAGTCTAATCATTTTGTTTCTTTTTTAGAAATTTTTTCCTTATCCCAAAAGTAATGTATATACTTCTTTGGAAATTTAGAGGCAAAGCATATAGAAATGAACTGTTAAGATTTCAATGAAAAATGAATAAAATATTCATAGTCCTTTATAGAGAGAAAACACTTGCTTAATCACCTCTGTCCTGGCACTCACCGCTGATTAGCTTGGAGACTGCTGGGAAGGGATATGTTTATTAGGCTGAAAAACTGAGTTGGACAGCAGATAATGTGTCTGGTTATTAAAAATCAAACTTTAATGCATAGGTTGCAAAGTCCTCTTATTTGCATTGTCATACAGCATTAGACAATATCTACAAAGTTTCCCAGACAAATTAGTAGTCAGATGTAGAGTTTATAATTTCTGATAACAGGGAACTCCAGGTAGATAAATCATTACAAATTGCTCATTTCTAAATTACACTATATTTTATAAAAGTTAAAAGATTGGCCATTTCAAAAAGAAGATCACAAGCAAATATGGATCTAGCATAAGCAGCTGTGTTAGTACACACACAAGAAGTGTGATAATGTTTTTGAGTTACATTCTGGAGAAAGTATATCAAGAATGCCATGGCAGTTGACACAGGTTAAAAAGGATAGATACAGGGCAGAAGATAAGTCATGCTTCAATACCTTCTCTCTTGTCTTTATTATCTGTTTCTGCTCTAACTTAACGTACCTGGATTTTGATGTAGTACTTAGAAACTTGGAGTAGGATTTCCCCAGTGTGTCATGACTTTTATATTTGCTTGGGAAGGAGGGGGAAGGAAATGAATACTGTGCGCATCCAAATATATGCTCAACATTTAAATACTATAGCAGCACAAAGCAGCTGCTCAGTGAAAAGTCTTGAAGGATTAGTTGCTAATTTTTTTCTTCTACTTACTTTGGGATTATTTGGCTCTTCTCTTTCTGGCCAACAGAGAAGCTTAGAGCATTGATTTTACATCTTTCATATTCTCTGCTATAAGGAGTTGGACTTTAATTTCTACCAACAATGTTTTCTCTGTAAAATTTTTGCACATATTTCCTTAGGTTTCCTCTTAAGCAGTTGGTATTTTTCTTATGTCACTATCTTTTAACATTTCATGCTTAAACTTTTTTTTTGCTGGGAAAACGACTTTCAATTTGATTACATACCCCAATAGTTTATTCCTCTTGCTATAATTCTAGAAAGAATCTTCTAATATTCATAAGCAATGGTGAATTTTAAGTAAAAGAGCAGATCTCCTCCTAATAGAAGAAAAAAATGTTTGTAAGCCCTATAGAACAATAACTTTTCATGTAAATGTTTCCCTATTGAAAGAATTATTAAACAACCAAGGAAAAAATACTCATAACTAATAACTACATCCCCCTTTAGCAGAACTGGACTTCCTCAACCTATTCATAAAAATGACAGCACATTTCTAATAATAATTCAAATTTCTCTAGTTCTTACCCCTGCCTAATACTATTAGAATTTCAGCAACTTGAAAATGGGTCATGCCACGTTCCCTTCCCCAGCTCAGTTATTCTACAGGTGACCAAAAAGTCTCACAATTAATACACAATACAGCTGTTTCCTGCTAGGTGCTTCCATTACTCTTGCAAGTTGTGCCACAATCCTGCAAGGATAGCTGCTGCTCACCAGATACCACCAGAGACACAGAAGATTTTGTGTGCAGGGAGATGTTGTGCTCAGTCTTGGGAGAACTCCTCTCTGACTTGTGTTTTCCACTCTGCTAAGAGGATCTCAAAACTCATGCTTACGCATCAAAATTTTTGGAAAGCTTTAGTTCCAATTCCTCTGCACTTTATAGGACTCAACTGGAGTTGAGTCAGAAGACAAATCTAAGTAACAGAAACTACAACATTCCCAATTTATTATTGATAAAGATAGATCTTAATAATTACCTATAATTTCCCTTATACTTTTCCAATAGCATAGACAGATTTTACATAAATGTGTATGATATGATACAAGCTCTGTGCATGCGTGTGTGTGTGTGTATCAGACAAGGTATCTCATGAGACCAACATAAGCAGATTTTTTTAAAAAACAACAAATTTGTATTGTTATCCAAAAGTTCATATAAGTAGAAAGAAAAGTTTTCAACTTAGGCAAAAATTTAAATACATGCACATACACACACATACAAAACAGGTGTTTTTATGAAAAGAGAGATTCAGTTGTCAGTTGTATTCCATAGTTGAAAGATATTGATATGACTTTCATCTCACAATTTCCCTCAAACTGATGTCTGAAGTCCGAGCATTTAGATTCATTTGTCCTAAGGTTTTACAGCTCATGTTGCATTGCGTATGAAATGATTGATTAGGAGCACCCTAAGCTACTGTGACCAGGAAGAATATTTTAAAGACTTACAGAGGAAGAGTGATATCAGCCATATGTTAGCTCAAAGAGGGATTCTTCTGCTCTGCAAAGCTGAATCAGAAGATATTCTCCCTGCAAGGTGGTAGAACACAATGCTATCTAAGGCCACAGCATGGGCAAAATGCAGAGGCAGCAACCAGGGATGGCCCAGGGCTTAGATCAAATGAAAAGACAGCACTCTTTATATATACATAAATGGAGATAAAAGTCAACTCTGTGAAACATGCAGCAGGCATTTTTCAGAGTAAATTGGAGGGGACAAATGTTCTCTAGATTTCCTCAGATAAAACTCTGGCATTTAAACTGAACTTTGAATTTTTGCACTAAATGGCAATATAATGTCACTTCCTCCTGAAAATCCAATAAATCTATAGTAAAGAGATTTTAAAGACATAACCTGATAAGCATGGGAGAACAGCAAAGTATACAGTATATGACAGAAGACAAAGCAAAGAACAGGTGATGGATACAGAATATCAAGAAAACTAGGCCTTAATTCAGCAAGCAAAGCTGAGAAGTAATCCTGTTAACACCACAGAATGCTCAAACGTTTCATGAATCTATAGCACCAGATACCTCTATAAGGGTGGCAAGGAAGCAGGAATGTCAGGAGGATTGGGTGAAAGTTGTCAGAGTTGCATTTAGATTGCCATCTTATAGTTGTGGATAAAGCCCTCCCGCACCAATTCCTTTACCCCTACTACTTGTTTTCTAGAAATATATTCATTAAAGAGGATATATGAGTCTTTGTGGCAGAATATGCTAGATACAGTTGAGGATCTGACTCTATACTGAAAAGAGGGGGATTAGGGAACAAATGCATTCTGAATGCTAAATGCTGAGGACCCCATATCCCTTCTACAATTTGACACTCAGAAAGATGATGGCCAAACTGTTAGTTTTCACACAGAGCATTAGAAAGTTTTTCTCCGGGAAATCAGACAAACCTTAGAGAAAAGACCTAAAAATACAGACATGGAGACTTTCCAAGTTTCTCACCTAGATGGCCTTAAAACAAGGTTTCTCCAACCTAAGTGCCCATCATCGGATGAATGGATAAAGAAGATGTGGCACATATATACAATGGAATATTACTCAGCCATAAAAAGAAACGAAATTGAGCTATTTGTAATGAGGTGGATAGACCTAGAGTCTGTCATACAGAGTGAAGTAAGTCAGAAAGAGAAAGACAAATCCCGTATGCTAACACATATATATGGAATTTCAGAAAAAAAAAAAGTTTAAAAAAAAAAAAGGTTTCTCAATAGTGGCCATTATTAAAAAAAATATATAACAGGTGTTGGTAAGAATATGGAGAAATTGGAACCACTGTATACTATTAGTGGGAATGTTAATGGTGTAGCCATTATGGAAAATAGTATGGAAGTTCCTCAAAAAATTAGAAATAGAATTACCACATGATCTGGCAATTGCACTTCTGGGTATTTTATTATCCAAAGAATAGTATTCCATTGTATGTAGATGGACCACGTTTTTTTCCCATTCATTCATCGATGGAAAAAATAGAAAAATATTAACAAAATACTTAGGTATTAAAGAACACTGTCTTTAAAACTCATACTTTAAAAAATTAAACTGATACTATGATTTATCTATAAAGAGAAAGGGCTACTCAAGAAACAGGAACCCAAACAACTAAAAATAAACATAGGGCAAGATGCTCAACCCAGGTATTATTCAGAGAATGCAAATTAAAGAAACAAATGTACATCATATTTCAGTTATCAGTTTAGAAAAATAAAAGTGCAATTGCATTTAATGCTGACAGATGAGTGGGCCAAAAGTTGTTTTCTTATACTTTTGGGATTCCGAATTGATACAGCTTTTTAGAGAATACACATTATCCTTTAGACCAACAACTCAGAAATATAAATTAATGCTTAAGAATATATTTACAGGGACTTCCCTGGTGGTGCAGTAGTTAAGAATCCTCCTGCCAATGCAGGGGACACGGGTTTGAACCCTGGTCCAGGAAAATCCCACATGCCGCAGAGCAACTAAACCCGTTCGCTACAACTACCAAGCCCGCATGCCACAACAACTGAAGCCCGCGCGCCTAGAGGCCGTGCTCCGCAACAAGAGAAGCCACCGCAATGAGAAGACTGCGCACCACAACGAGGAGTAGCCCCCGCTCGCCACAACTAGAGAAAGCCCACGCGTGGCAATGAAGACCCAACACGGCCAAAATTTTTAAAAAAATAAAAATTAAAGAAAAAGAATATATTTCCAAAGCTGTTTCTAGAAACATTTCTGTAGTGACCAAAAAAAAAAAAAAAAAAAAAAGAAACATCTTGAAAACCCATCAATTAGAGAATAATTAAATAAATCGTATCACAGTCATTCTATGCAATATAACAAGATAAGTTTGGAAAAATAACTTTTTCTTTGATTTAGAGGAATATTGATTCTGGTCCATAGAGCTGACAGTCAGAAAGGTGGATGTAAAGCAAGGAAGTTTTAAGAATAGACTGGAATCTACACACGAGGTGGAACTCCCTGAGGAAGTTCAGAAACACACGTGAGCTCTTGTTTCACCTAAAAGTGGTAGTATGGGCATTCTACAGAAACTAAGAACCTTTCTCACAAAGCCAATTATCTGTCAGAGAAGTTGAAGGAGGTTGCAGGGAACGGTAGAGCAGTTGCAAGCCCAGCTGCTGATTAAGGCCATCAAAGAGAATCTGTAAATCAGCAGTAACGGGTGTGAGCTACAAAATGACTGTTGCTTCTCTTTTGTCCTCCAAATTTCCCAAGAATCTCCCTTGTAACCCACTTAAATGGAAACATACAAAAGGGAATGCTGAGAAATATAATTTGGTTTAGCCACTTTGCCACATTACAAAGCCACCACAGAAAGAATATGGTATTAGATGGAAGCATGAACTCTGGAGAGGAACTACCTGTTTTCAAATTCCATGACCACCATTCACTAATTATGTGAATTAGGAAAGTGACGATTTTCTCTGCCTCAATTTTCTCAACTGAAAAATCATATTACTTCCCCACGTTATGGTGATTGAACTAGTGTGTGTGAAGTGCTTAGAAGCACAGCTGGTAATAATTGTTACATATTATAATTTAAAATCACTTTCAGTAAATGGGCTGCAAATACCCCTTTCAAGTTTTATCAGAAAAAAAATGTCTGAATGATATAGTTTTGATTAACATGAAACCTCATTAGTTTTTGTCTCATTAGATGTTCCAATTTTCCTGACTTTGAAAGAAGAGATATAATATTCTAAGCCATAGGCTAGAAACCTATAACCCATGAACCATCTATACCATGGGGCCTATTGTTTCTGGCCCACAGCTAAAATGGTTTTTATGTACATGTGGCCCTTGAACAATGCAGATTTGAATTGTGTGTGTCCACTTATATGGATATTTTTCAACAGTAAATACTACAGTACTACATGATCTGTGGTTGGTTGAATCTGCAGATGTTGAGAAATCGTGGATACAGGGGGTCAACTATAAATTTTATTCAGATTAACCCCTGTGTTGTCCAAGGATCAACTGTATTTAAAATATTGTTTAAAAAGTAAAAGAAAAAAAGTGTGACAGAGACTCTATGTGGCCCACAGACCTAATATATTTACTGTCTGACACTTTACAGAAAACATCCGTCAACTCAAGTTCTAAAAACAAGTGCTCATGAATAGAAATAGGATGTGAGCCATAAATGAGTCATATATGCATTTCTAAATTTTCTAGTAGCCATATTTTTAAAAAGTAAAAAAGAAACAGGTAAAATTAATTTTAATCCATGTTTTTAATTAACCTAATTTATCCAAAATATTATCACTTCAACATGCAGTGAAAAATTATTAACAAAATATTTTGCATCATTTTTTATAATAAACTTTGGAAATACATTGTATACTTTACTCACCACTTCAAATTCAGACTACTCAAATTTCAAGTACTCAGTACACATCTGTGACTTGTGACTACCATATTGGAAGATACAGTTTTAAATCCATTGGGGGGAGGGGTTCCCACATAATTCAAGAATATTCATATAAATACAAAAATATCTAGCACTCAAAAGGGAACATTTATAATGTCTAGCAACCAATTAAAAATTACCAGGTATGCAGGAAAATGTGATCCATAATGAGAAAAAAGAAATCTAGCCAATCAAAACTGACCCAGAAATTAAAGGTGTTAGAATTAACATACAAGAAAATTAAAATAGTTATAATGACTATATATCTGTCGCAAAAAATAGAGATAAGGAAGATAGAACGTAGAATATTAATATAAAATCTAAAGTATAGAATATAGAATATACAGGTGTATAATCTAGAATATATATAATCTAGCATTCAAAACTATAATGTTGGAGGTGAAAAATACACTGGGTGGGATTAATGGCTGATTAGACTTTGTAGAAGGAAAAAAATTAATGAATTTGATTATATAGCAATAGAAACTTTCTAAAAAGAATTAGAGAGGAAAAAATAGAATCAAAGAAAATGAACAGAGAGCATCAGTGATATGTAGGACAACTTCAAGAAGCCTACTATGAGTGTAATTGAAGTCTCCAAAAATTTGGGGAGGGGGCTGGGATATGAAAAACATTTTAAGGGAGAAATGAACAATATTTTTCCAAATTTGCTTAAACTAAAAATTCACATCCAAGAAGTTCAATAAACTCCTAAGGAAAATAAGTAGGAAGAAAACTAAAGCAAGGCATATCATAATCAAATTGCTGAAAACCAGTATGACAGAGAAAAACAAAGGCAGACAGAGAAAAAAAGACATGCTACATAGAGAGAAGAAAAGGTAAAGTTGACAACAGATTTCTTACCAGAAGTAATGCAAGCAAGAAGTCTTTAGGGTAACATCTTTAAAGTACTGAAAGAAAAAATATTGCCAACCTAGAGTTCTTCAATAAAAATGTCTTTCTAAGACAAAAGCTCAATAAATACTTTCCAGATACACAAAATCTGAAAGCAGACCTTCCCTACAAGAAATATTTAAGGAAGTTCTTCAGGCAATGGGAAAATGGTAAAAGATGGAGATGCTTATATACACAAAAATACAAAAAA
>NW_020172770.1:50685-69194 GCF_003031525.2 Neophocaena asiaeorientalis asiaeorientalis | reverse complement strand
AAAATGGAAGTTTTTAATAAAAAAAAAAAAAAAAAAAAAAAAAAAACAGAAATTGTACCTAAATGAGTCAATATGTAAGATTTTTTTTCTTATCATTAGAATCTTTTTAAACTATAATTGTTTAAACAAAAATAATGACACTGTATCATGTGGATTGCAACACACGATAAGTAAATATATGACAACCAGAGCATAAAGCCTGGGAGAGACCATATGTGAATAGCTATATCACTTGAGATTTGAGGCTATGAGTTAATTATGTATACTATAAGTCCTAAAAGCAAACTCTAAAACAGGGCAAAGATATATAGCTGACAATTTAACAAAGCAGATGAAATGAAATTATTTATATATATATATATAATATATAAATAAATAATATTTATATATATAAATAAATAATATTTATATATATAATTAATATAAAACTGTCAGAAAAATGAAACAAAACTTCAGGTCAGAGAAATGAAAGAGAAATACCAATATGATAGACATAAATGTAACAATTTCAATAATTATTAAATGTAAACAATCAGGGGTCTAAGCATCCCAATAACAGGCAGAAATGGTCAGATTGGAAAAAAAAAATAACACCCAACTATATGATCCTTACCAAAAACAAATTTTAAAAAGCTGGATTAGCTTTATATATCAGAGCAAATTTAGAGAAACAAATATTACCAGAGTTAAGGATGTCATGGAGTCAATTTATCAATAGTAGATAATATTTCTAAATACTTATGTGCCTAATAATAATGCTTCAAAATACATGCAGCAAACACTGATAAAATTTCAAGGAAAAATAGATAAAGCCATAACTGTGTTCAGAGATGTGAGTAACCATTTCTCAATAATTGAAATGACAAGTAGAAAATCAATATTATAGGAGACTTGAACAATATTCACAATAAACTAATGATGTCTATAGAATATGACATTCAGGGCTTCCCTGGTGGCGCAGTGGTTGAGAGTCCACCTGCCGATGCAGGGGACACGGGTTCGTGCCCCTGTCTGGGAAGATCCCACATGCCGCAGAGCGGCTGGGCCCGTGAGCCATGGCCGCTGAGCCTGCGCGTCCAGAGCCTGTGCTCTGCAACGGGAGAGGCCACAGCAGTGAGAGGCCTGCATACTGAAAAAAAAAAAAAAAAAAAAAGAATATGACATTCAACTATAACAGAATATACATTTTTTTCAAGTGTATATGGAGCATTTAACAAGATAGGCCATATTCTGAGCCATAAATTAGTCTTAAAAATTTAAAGAGGTTCAAAATATGCAAAGAATGTTATCCTACATTAAATTTAAGTTGATAACACAAATATCTCTGGAAAATTCCCAAATATTGAAAACTAAATAATACACTTATAAATAAACCATGAGTAGATAAAAAATTAAAAGCTGAATTAGAAAGTATGTTGAACTGAATGAAAATGAAAACAACATATGTGAAATGCCATGAAAGCAATACTTGGGGGAGGGGGAGTTTAATGATATATAAGAAGAAAAGAAAGGTCACATATCAATGCCCTCAACAACCACTTTAGGAAACTAGAAAATGAAGAGCAAATAAAACTTAAAATAAGCAGAAGAATAGAAATAATAAAGACTAAAGCAAAAATCAATGAAATAGTAAACAGAAAAACAATAGAGAAATAAATGATCCCAAACTCTGGGTCTTTGAGGAGTTTAATAAAATGGATAAAATGCTCACCAGACTTGTTAGGAAAAAAAGAGAGGACACGAATAGCAATACCAGAAATGGGAGACTTGTCATTACTCCAGAATCCACAAAGATTAAAGAGATAAAGGAAATTTATGAATAACTTTATGTCAATAAATTTGACATCTTAGATGAAACACAAATTCCTTGAAAAACAAAAATTAACAAAACTCAATGAAGATATAGGTAAACTGACTAGACTTACATCAATTAAATAAATGTAAAATTAAACTACATTGAAATATCACTATAAATCTATTAGGAAGGCTGGTATATTAATTGTTTATGAGGATGTGGAGCAACAGGAACTTTCATACACTGATGTTAGGAATATAAAATGGTACACCCACTTTGAAAACAATATGGCAGTTTCTTTAAAAGGTAAAAAAATACACCTAACTTATGATTCAACCACTCCACTTCCAAGTATTTATCCTAGAAGAGAAATGAAAACATCATATGGCCATTCAAAGACTTTTACAGGAATGTTCACGGAAGCTTTACTTTTGATAGCCAAAAACTGGAAACAGTCCAAATGTCTGTCAACATTTGAATAAGCAAAGGATAACAAATTGTAGTATAGTCATACAAGAGAATCCTACTCAGCGATATAATGAATGAACTATTCATACACACTAAAACGTTGATGATGCATCTTAAAATAATTCCACTGAGTAAAAAAGCCAGACAAAACATTCTATTAATTTCTAGGAAATGGAAGTGAATTATAGTGATAGAAAGCAGATCCGTTGTTGCCTGGGAAGGGAGTGAAGAGGAGGATAAGGGAGGAATTACCAAGGGCCAGAAGGAAACATTTAGAAGTTAGGGATGAATTCATCACCTTGATTGTGAGTTTCATGGGTATAATATCTATGACAAAACTTATTACTTTGTACACTTTAAATATGTGCAATTTATTTTATGTAAATTATATCTTAATAAAAGTTCTGTATGTATATATTATGTATATATATGACTCATGGAGCTGTGACTCAGTTATCACATATGTGTGACATATATACATGTATGTCACATATATACACATGTCATATATGCATACACATATACATATATAGCATATGTGCACAATTTATGACTACGATTTATGTGCCAGATATATATAATGACAACTGTGCCACAGCTCCAAGAGTATCATAATAGAAGGAGCATACATATTTAGGGATATAATATCAGAAGATCCCCCTTACCATCATCTTTGGAGGTCTTTCTGGAAAAAACATTTTCTCTCTCTCTCTTAAAAGATTTGTTTTTCCTCCTGGAGGCTGTGACATCCATAAATAGCTGAAGCCAGGCTTCAAGCTAGTGGGTATTGAGAATAACTCAATATATGATAAGAAAGTAGGCATTGTCCCCTCTTCATAGAAGTTGGAAATACCTGAATCAAATATCAGAATCATATGCACTTTCAATTGTGGGGAACCTGAATCATTTGTTTTAACTACAAAATTCCATATGTGGAATTGTAACACAACAATTCTAAGTTAAGAGTCCTATTTTAAGTTTTAGTCATTATAGAATAATATGAATACATCATACCTGTAGAACCAGAGCCTCAGAGTACATCAAAAAAATAAGCCTTTATGATAGGCTTATAGTGAAAATCAGTGGCAAGGAACAGTATATCTAATTTGTCTGGACAAACATTAATCATGGGCTCAGAAATAGTTGATTTTCAGACATTTAGAAGCTAAATTGCTAGTCAATATGAGAGAAGGATTTTTAAGCATATTCTGTTATAAATGTTGCTTATAATTTGTACTGAAAGTGTAATTTTTCTTTTTTTTTTTTTTTGTGGTACGCGGGCCTCTCACTGTTGTGGCCTCTCCCATTGTGGAGCACAGGCTCCAGATGCGCAGGCTCAGCGGCCATGGCTCATGGGCCCAGCCGCTCCGCGGCATGTGGGATCTCCCCGGACCGGGGCACGAACCCGTGTCCCCTGCATTGGCAAGCAGACTCTCAACCATTGAGCCACCAGGGAAGCCCTGCAACTGTAATTTTTTAAATAAATCAACACTTTAATGTGATCCTGGGCCACCAGATACATGTTGGTTCATTCACCTATGCCACTGTTGGTTGGCAACCTGGTCCCCCTATAGACAGGGAGCAAGGAGAGACCAAAAAAAGAGGCAGGACACTCAAGATTGGTAGGTGGCAGGTTTAATAAGTAAGAGAACTTATAGTACTTACAAGGCCTGTCTTGGGCAGCCACAAGACAAGTAGATCTCTGCACTTGCCCATCAGAATCTTAGTTTATAGAGAAGCCTCAACTGGGTTCAGTCATATATACCACGCAGCTGGTCTCAATGACACCTTATTCTATCAAGGCTACATCCTTGGAATAGTTCCCACTATGGGAAAAGCATATATTCCAAGGACAGGGAGGGGGGGTGAGGATCTTCTAGTTGCCCAGTTCCAGCTCATGGGTCAACTGGAGGTCACATCCTCTCAGTGACCTCCTCCAACAGCCACATGCTGCTAGTGTCTTGGGATTCTGAAGAACATGAGTGAGCATGGCTTGGAACAGGCAGACTGTATGGCCCCTTTATTGCCCTCTTAATGTCACTGGGGAGATTTAGGCCCAGAGAGGGCAAAGGTAGTTCTCAAGTTCATACAGCAAATAGTGATATATCTAGGAATAGAACTCAGATCACCTGCCTTTCCCACTGTTACCTCCTGGGATGGGTAAGTTCAGGAGTTGGGGCAGCCATCCTGGGGAAATCAAGAAACAACCCAGGGGTTCAGGATTCAGGACTGGTTACCCCATCATGAAACTAATACCTTTTGAAACAGTGGTGAGAAGAAGGTTTGAAAAAAATATTAAAACTATACAGAGAACATGAGAGAAGTAATTCTCAGGAGTACAGCTTCTTCCTTAGTATTCATTATGTAAAAGTTTGATAATTAATCAACCATTTTTAAAACTTTATTTCTCTTATTTAGGAATTTTAATAGGTCATACTTTCAATTTGGTTGTATGCTTAGCATTAAATATTTTACCTCAAACAAAAATTTAAGTAGTGAAGTAAGATAACTATTTTATTAATATTAATCAACACATCCACATTCATATCTTAACCTATTCAATTTAGTTAAAGTTTGCTTTTAAGCACGTTGAGATTTAGTATAACTCATTTCTTTGGACATTTGGACTGGCAAACTCCATTTCTCTCTAAGATACTGCATTTAATTTTTCTTGGTGATAGTTATGATGTAGGGAATTATCTGTTGATATACAGAATGATCAAACCTGTCCCTTCTAAAAGACTTCAGACTCATGAACAAGCATAATTCAAGAAAAGGAGATAGGCCATGGTGTGTGTCTGTGAATGTATAATAAAATACAGAAAAGAAGCCATACTATTAAAAGATATATATAAAAATTTTGTTACCTTAAAAATTGTTACTTTTCTAAGTGTTTTTAAATACTCAGTCCATTAGGGGCTTGTGTCTAAAGCACAATTCAGGTTTACTTTTTACTTTCTTTTTTGATGTATGTCTCATATTATTTCTCTAATTGCTTTACACTTTCAAAATACTTTTATGCTAATGTGTCTTAGCAATATTCCTTCTTAGAATCAGACTGGACCAGGAATATTATGTAATACTACTAAGGCAGTTTTGGTAAGGCCAAGGCAACTCTTCAAAGGTCTTTTTTCACTGGCAATTTATATTTAATTTATATCTCTCCACCAACCAATACTGAGGTTCATCCTTAGAGTGATAACTATATCTTCTAGTAGCTCAGTGAAAAATGCATTTTAAGTACTCTCAAAAGTACAGTGAAAATAAGTAATCAATGCACAATTGTAGCATTATTCAAATAGTTGTAAACACCTATTCAAGTTTATTCAAACTATAGATTGTCCCTGGAAGTAGATATGGTAACACTCTACAATTTGGGGTAAATGCCAAATGTAGTTTTAGCACACCATTTGTAATAACTTCAGAAACTGAGATTTGTAAGTTTGCCACTGAAAACAATTTTTTTAGTCCTTTTCTAGGCCATATCTGATATTGAAATAAGTTCTTCCAAACTGAACAGGTTTGCACCTGATTTAAAAGTTGGGCTTTATAAATATGTAGTGAACTGTGTTAAGAAGCAACATATTTTCCATTGAATTGACTTTTTTGCTGTTTCTAAGGCAATTAAAGGGAAAACGAAGAAAAGGATAAACCTGAGTAACTGTCTAAAAGCTGTCATTAATGTCCAGTGACTCACTGCTGCTTTAACTATGGCTTTCCTTCAGGACTGATTTATTCACAGATAATTCATACTAAACTCATTATTGAAATCACAAGACTTTGGGAGAGGTTCTGGAGTGAATAGTGACCTCCAAAAATCCATTTCCACCAGAAACCTGTAAATGTGACCTTATTTGGCAACAGGGGCTTTGCAGATAGTATAATCAAGTTAAAATGAGATCATACTGGATTAGGATAGGTCCTAACCCAATGATTTATGTTCTAATAAGAAGAGGGAAATTTGGGTACAGAGACAGACAGAGGGAGAACACTATATGAAGATGGAGCCACAGAGTGGAATAAGGCATCTACAGCGAAGACATGCCAAGATTGCCAGCAACCACCCGGAACTGGGAGAGAGTCTTGGAACAGATTCTCCCTCAGAGCCATGAGAAGGAATCAATAACTGAAAACGTGGTTTTGAACTTCTAGCCTGGAGAACTGGAATAAATATCTATTGTTTTAAGCCAGCTGTTTGTGATACTTCATTATGGCAGCCCTAGGAAATTAATATAGGATAGATACGTAGTTTTGATACACAGAATTGCAGGGACCTTCACTTTTAATTTCAGATTCACTTTTCTCTATTTACTTCTCAGAGAAAAAGACCTATTTACCTTTCTAATTCCCCTTTGTCTCTCTCTCTCTCTCTCTCTCTCTCTCTCTTTACTTATAAAAAAGAAAAAAACACAGAAAGTATATAATAATGTGATGGTATTGACCTATATAAAAATCTTACCATGGTATTTTATCAAATCAAAAGTTTCTTTACAGTTCTTCATCTCCTCCTCCAAAGAGAGTTTTCTAATGTTATTTGATAAATTTAAATTGACTAGATTAAATTTTCCTGCACTTTGTGAAAAGACTTAGAGTTCTGAAATTTTGTTTTGAACTTAAAATTATTTTGCAAAAAGTAAAATATGAAACATGCCTTTTTCATTGTTTACATCATAGAAATACAGCAAAAGTACTCTTAGCCAGAAACCGTCTAGCTCACTCTTTTGTAAAATATTTGAGGTGTTAGAAATTTAGCAAAAAGAAACAAAACCAAAAATACACTTAGATTATCTCTTTGAGAAAATAAATATTTAATGCAATCATAAAATATATTATGATATTTGTGATATTATTTAATCCACTAAATTTGATAAACACAGGAAAAGCCATATTTGTAGGAAGGTAGGTGACATCAAAAACTACAACCATTCTCAGTGATGTCAATGTTCACAGAACAGAAATATGAGACATAGTTCTTATCTTTCTTTCACATGGGTTATTGTATTTTTGTTTGTTTTTTGTTTTTGCAGTACGTGGGCCTGTCACTGTTGTGGACTCTCCTGTTGTGGAGCACAGGCTCCGGATGCACAGGCTCAGCTGCCATGGCTCATGGGCCAGCTGCTCCGCAGCATGTGGGATTTTCCCGGACCAGGGCACAAACCCGTGTCACCTGCATTGGCAGGTGGACTCTCAACCACTGTGCCACCAAGGAAGCCCCACATGGGTTATTCTTTATAGGTTTATATGTCTTAAATTCACAACCCATGAATTTAACTACATTAACATTTTTTCCTTTTGTTTTAAAATTTGTATCAGGAAGGATTTACAGTCACCTATGAGTAACTTAATACCAGCATGTGCTCTGTATGTGTCAAAGGACTAAGAAAAAAACTCTGTCAGATTTAAAGTCTAACAAAATAATCAGAAAAAGTAAGTTTCTTTCTATACTTATTCCACAAAAATATTACCCTTAACTTCTAGAGAAACATAGTAGAAAAGTACTTTTAAAAAGCAAGTAGAGGGTGTGGAGTCAAGATGGCAGTGTGTGAAGATGTCGAGTTAGCATCTCCCCACAACTAGAGCACCTGCTGGCTGCTGGTGGGGGACCCTGTTGCCCAAGGAGATGGGAGGAACCCCCAAGTGAACCGGTAGTACATAGGGGCACTGATGTGGGGGGTGGGGAAGTGGAGGCCAGATAGGATGGGAAGAGAGGGAGAGAAGCGGAGGGCGATCACTGGCCCTCTCAGGCTGGGGAGGCTGCTGAGTTCCCAGGCAGGTGCCCTCCAAGGCTCCCCTCTCCCCCACAGCTGCATTGGTCCTGGTCTCATAGAAGGGAGGCCGGGAAGATCAGGAGAGGGGCCAGGAGGGGCCTCCAGGACTGGTGAGGAGAGGAGGGTGTTTGCCCCACCCACTCGAGCCTAGGAAGCCTGCTAGGCTCCCAGGTGAGGTCCCCTGCCCTCTGAGACCAGGGGTGGAGGGCATGCCTGAGTCCCTTCTGTTCCTTGAGCCTCAACCCCACCCCCCACAGCCCTCAGGGCCTTTTCCATCCCTTGGAGTCCTGAGCGTAGGCCCCACCCACTGCTCAAACCTCGCCCTTGCTTAGGCCCTGTCCACCACAGCTAAGGCCTTTTCACCCTTTTTTTTTTCTTTCATTCTTTCTTTTTTTTTTCTTTTCCCTCCTCTTTTTTACTATTGTGGTACTGATGTACCTTCTGGTTGTTGATTCATCTATATTTTTATTTTTATATTCTTTCTTACATGTCTGTTAGTTTCCTAGTCTAATTTTATTTTTTACTTTGTTATTGTTCTCTTTTTTTTCTTTTTTTTTTGCCACTCCACGTGGCTTATGGGATGTTGGTTCACAAGCCAGGGGTTGGGCCAAAGACCCTGCTGTGGGAGCTCTGAGTCTGAACCACTGGACTAACAGAGAGCCTCAGACCCCAGGGAATATTCATTGGAGTGAGGTCTCATGGAGGTCCTCATCTCAGCACCAAGACCCAGCTCTACCCAACAGCCTACAACTCCAGTGTTGGACACCTCAGGCCAAACAACCAGTAAGACAGGGACACAACCCCATTCATCAAAAAAAAAGAAAAAGAAAAAATAAATGAGACGGCAAAAAAATATATCACAGATGAAGGAGCAAGGTAAAAACCTACAAGACCAAATAAATGAAGAGGAAATAGGCCATTTACCTGAAAAAGCATTCAGAGTAATGATAGTAAAGATGATCCAGAATCTCAGAAATAGAATGGAGGCATGGACTGAGAAAATACAAGAAATGTTTAACAAACATCTAGAAGAACTAAAGAACAAACAAACAGAGATGAACAACACAATAACTGAAATGAAAAATACACTAGAAGGAATCAATAACAGAATAACTGAGGCAGAAGAATGAATAAGTGAGCTGGAGGACAAAATGGTGGAAATAACTGCCGAGGAGCAGAATAAAGAAAAAAGAATGAAAAGAATTGAAGACAATCTCAGAGACCCCTGGGACAACACTAAATGCACCAACATTCGAATTATAGGGGTCTCAGAAGAAGAAGAGAAAAAGAAGGTGTCTGAGAAGATATTTGAAGAGATTATAGTGGAAAACTTCCCTAACATGGGAAAGGAAATAATAGTCATCAAGTCCAGGAAGTGCAGAGAGTCCCATACAGGATAAACTCTAGGAGAAACACACCAAGACACATATTAATCAAACTAACAAAAATTAAACTCAAAGAAAAAATATTAAAAGCAGCAAGGGCAAAACAAAAAATAGCATACAAAGGAATCCCCATAGGGTATCAGCTGATTTTTCAGCAGAAACTCTGCAGGCCAGAAGGGATTGGGAGTATATACTTAAAGTATTGAAAGAGAAAAACCTACAACCAAGATTACTCTACCAGCAAGGAGCTCATTCAGAGTCAATGTGGAAATCAAAAGCTTTCCAGATAAGAAAAAGCTAAGAGAATTTGGAACCACCAAACCAGCTTTACAACACAAGCTAAAGAAACTTCTCTAGGCAGGAAACACAAGAAAAGAAAAAGACCTACAAAAACAAACCCAGAACAATTAAGAAAATGATTATAGGAACATATATATTGATAATAACCTTGAATGTAAATGGATTAAATGCCTCAACCAAAACACAGACTGGCTGAATGGATACAAAAACAAGACCCATATATATGCTGTCTACAAGAGACCCATTTCAGACCTAGGGACACATACAAACTGAAAGTGAAGGGATGGAAAAAGATTTTCCATGCAAATGAAAATCAAAAGAAAGCTGGAGTAGCAATACTCGTATCAGATAAAACAGACTTTCAAATAAAGACTGTTACAAGAGATAAGGAGGGACACTACATAATGATCAAAGGATCAATCCAAGAAGAAGATTGGAAGAATCCAATATATATGTTCTTGGATTGGAAGAATACTGTGAAAATGTCTATACTACCCAAAGCAATCTACAGATTCAGTGTAATCCCTATGAAACTACCAATGACATTCTTCACAGAATTAGAACAAAAAATTTTACAATTTTTATGGAACCACAAAAGACCCAGCATAGCCAAGCAATCTTGAGAAAGTAAAATGGAGTTGGAGGAATCAGGCTCCCTGACTTCAAACTATACCACAAAGCTACAGTAATCAAGACAGTATGGTACTGGCACAAAAACAGAAATATTGATCAATGGTACATGAGAGAATGCCCAGAGATAAACCCACACACATATGGGCACCTAATTTACAACAAAGGAGGCAAGAACCTACAATGGAGAAAAGACAGCCTCTTCAATAAGTGGTGCTGGGAAAACTGGACAGCTACATGTAAAAGAATGAAATTAAAACACTACCTAACACCAAATACAAAAATAAACTCCAAATGGATCAAAGATCTAAATGTAAGACCAGACACTATAAAACTATTAGAGGAAAACATAGGAAAAACACTCCTTGACATAAACCACAGCAAGATCTTTTTTGACCCACCTCCTAGAGTAACAGAAATAAAAATAAACAAATGGGACTTTAAGTAAACTTAAAAGCTTTTGCGTAGCAAAGGAAGCCATAAACAAGACAAAAAGACAATCCTCGGAATGGGAGAAAATATTTGCAAATGAAACAACAAAGATATTAATATCCAAAATATACAAACAGCTCGTGGAGCTCAATATCAAAAAAAACCCAAACAATCCAGTTAAAAAATGGGTGGAAGACCTAAATAGACATTTCACCAAGGAAGATATACAGGTGGCCAAGAGGCACATGAAAAGCTGCTCAACCTCACTAATTATTAGAGAAATTGAAATCAAAGCTACAATGAGGTATCACCTCATGCCAATCAGAATGGCCATTATCAAAAATTCTAGAAACAATAAATGCTGGAAAGGGTGTGGTGAAAAGGGTACCCTCCTGCACTATTGGTGGGAGTGTAAATTGATACAACCACTGTAGAAAACAGTATGGAGCTTACTTTAAAAACTAAAAAGAGAACTACCATATGACCCAGCAATCCCACTACTGGGCATATACCCTGAGAAAAGTATAATTCAAAAAGAGACAGGTACCGCAATGTAAATGGAGGATGGGAGGGAGGCTAAAAAGGGAGGGGATATGGGGACATATGTATGCATATGGCTGATTCACTTTGTTGTACAACAGAAAATAACAGTATTGTGAAGCAATTTTACTCCAATAAAGATCTATCTTTAAAAAAGCAAATAAAAATCTGCAAGTATTAGATATTTTAGAAATATCTTTTACAAAGAAAATTACTTTCAATATATGTAAAACTGGAACTATTACATTGCAGTTACTTTATATGCCTGAGAAATAAAATGTAATAGAAGGCAAAAATATTTATAAGAAAACATAAATTCCAGCTGCAAAATTTCCAAGGAATCAATATTTAGGATGATTTTTCTCCAATTCTATTCTGAAATGGAATAAAGGTATTAAATATTTTTGTGTAGCTTGTAAATTTCATATGAAATGTAAGATCTAGTTTCAGTGATCTATAATTTCAAAGAAATAGGAATAAAATTTCCAATAATAAGTTTCTCTTTAACCTGAAAATCTTTGAAAGAAGTGATTGGTTGGTTGATTGGTTGGTTGACTGACTGGTTTTTATGAGTAATGATAGTTTTAGGACTGTTTTTTTAACCGTTACTCCTTTTAGGAGAAAACTCACTTAAGAAAAATATCACAGGCTGGGAACAGACCATGTAGTTTAGGAGTCCTCATTGGTTCACTGATTTGCTAGAAAAACTCACAGAATTGAGAAAGGCCATTATACACATAGTTATTGCTTGTTACATTGAAAGAATTCAGATCAAAATCAGTAAAGAGAAGAGGTGTATAAGGCAGTGTCTCAGAGGGTTTCAGGCAGGAGCTTCCCATTGTCTTTCCCAGTGGAGTCATGTGGACAGTGCTTACTTCTCCCAGCAATGATGTGTGGTAACACGTATGGAGTATTGTCAGCTGGAGAAATTCACCTGAGCATTGGTGTCCAGGGATTTTATTGGGGGCTGTCATATAGGCATCAATGACTGCCCATAGGTTTGTCCTAAGTCTTCAGCCCCTCCAGAGGTCAAGCTACCACTGCATGGTCCAAAGCCTCCCCAATAATTACATTGTAAACACAGAGTATCTGTCATGGCCCAAGACCCCAACTCAATAAAGACACTCTTATCAGGCAGGGTATTCCAAGGGCTTAGAAGATACCTTTCAGCAACCAGGGGCAATGGCCAAACTTTTAATGTGCAAAGTGTGGATCACACAGACTTGATGACTGAAAAAGAGAAATTTGAGTTAAATGACTAAAAAATACAATATTAATAATTTTTTATTGTAAGAGATCAATTTCTGATATACAGTAATTTCATAGCTCATTTTATATAAGAAATGTAAACTAGGAAATTTTAGAGTATATTATATTTGAAAACCGTTTGGGGACTTAGGAATAAAATGTCAAAGCATTTTATTGTCTTATTTGCATCTTAGGGAAGTTATCTGAATTATGTATTCAAATTTCTCAAATCAAAACAAATTATTAAGTGAATCCTTAAGTAAATTCTAAGGTAAATTCTTACAAAAATGATACTGACCTACTTCACCAGGTTTTATAAATAAAGTAGTAAATGGTTAAATATTAATACTAACATAAATTACTTTAGAATGGCACACATTAATAAAAAGACACAAGATAAAGATAGAATAAAACAGAACAAATCATTTCTGCAAACAGAATAAGCAGAAGACAGGCTAAGAAGGAACATATTATATTCTTTCCATAAATACAGGTATCCCCTGCTTTTTGAAAGTTCACTTTATACCACTTTGCTTTTATGAAAGACCTACATTAGTACCTGTTTTTACTAACCAAAAGAAATTCGAGTAGGATTTTCATTTTTCAGAAAAAAAGGCAAAATGTGAAAATAACATTCAGCGTTTGTTTTGCAGGGAACCTGATAGAGGCAGTGTGCACCCAGCAGCAAGAGTGGCACCGCCAGCTCCTTCTCTGGGAACTGCACTCAGCATCTCAGCCTCAAGCCACCATAGCTTCAAACTGTATCTGTGAGCATCTGTGCTTTATCTTGCATCCGTTAGCAAGATGTCTCCTAAGGTAATTGCTTCTTTGCTTTAAATCATTTTGGCTTACAGAAGTTTTCATAGAAACGTTCTACTTTCAGATAGCTAGAGAAACTTCTAGTTTTGAATACATCATTATATGTATACTAAATCTCAACTCAAAATGATCTCATCAGAAGATTTGTTTTAAAAGGAACTTAAGATACTGTAAGAGCAATAAAGGTCATCATCCTGTGGTTTTTGCATTAATAATGTCCCCAATTTACACTTCTTAAAACTGTTTTTTATTTCTTAGAACAGCCTTGAAAGTTTTAGTTCTGAAAGGGAAATCAATGATACCTCCATGAACTCACTTCTTTGTGATAAAAATGCATTTGAGGCAGATTAAAAAAAAACAACACAATTTCTCCTCTCATTTCAACAAAAGGTGTATTTATTAATTTCTTCCATAGTCTCATCTCAATGTTACAAGTCCTTAGATCTGTGAATTTTTACTGCATTTACTCAACTCTAATCAAAAACTTAAAACGTTGGTTGTTTGTTATTATAAAATATTTGGAATGCATCTCTAAGCAAAAATCTTTATCCTGAAAAGATTATTTAGCCCAGAAGTTTCCCCAGCCACTGATAAGTTATTTCTTAAGAAAAAATAATAATAAACTAGGTTTAAGACTGTTTCTGATAGTTATTTGTTAACACGGGTATATAACAATCAGTTTTTTTCTAGGATGACAAATAACCATCAGAACACATCTTAAATCTTAACTCCATCTAACAAATCAGCAGCAGGCATACTCCAGTAAACCTGAATCTGAAAGCAGTCAATTAATAACATTCTCTTCGGAGTTTCCATACTTCTAAAGTTTACCAATTCCTGAATACCATGCTTCCCTCAAAACAATATGTAAGATCAATTCCTTGCTCTGCTTGAGAAGACTGTGCCAACCACCCATAGCGACCCTTACTTAATACGCAATAAATTCATCTTCGTGTTTTTGTATTGGTCGTTGAATGGTGGTCTCATCATTTGATACTCATAGTTTGACAGCAATACTAGCCTTGACCCTGGTCTCTTTTCTCACAGTTTTCTTAAATGCGATCTTTATTTCTACAGTATTACCTTATTATCCCTTGTCTATATATTTTCCTTCTGTTTCTTGAATAATTTTTAATGACTATCTTTTATTCAAGTAATCAGTAAAACTTCCCTTTATAGTTTGGCCAGTCATATTTCCATATAGTCTAATTTCCATACACACAACTTGCCAGGTTATTCAACCAATTTGAGTAAGAGCTTCCAATTAAAACTAAAAATATTTTGCTTTTACAGAATTTCTTTATTACCATTCATGTCAAAGTTGATTTGCAGTTGCACAACCACTACCAACCAGAAAAGAACAGTCACATCCCAGAATAGTATTTCTGACTAAATTTTTATTGAACATTTATTCAACCGAATTGAATATAGTAATTCAATTGAACTTAGTAAAATATATCTAAAATATTTTATGTCTGCCAAAATTTTCAAGAATTGATCTTGGAAATGAGGAGGGAAAAACCACATTTGATAATCAACCTGTTGCTGCCTAACTTCACACTCTTTGAAATGACTTTTTAAATATTTCTCCAAAATAAGTTTTGAAAAGTATGAAGATATTCTCTTTGGTACAGTTAATATTGAACTATTAAAGAAATAGAATGACAAATGAAAAGATCAATTTATTCATCTATCTATCAGAAAAAATAAAATCAATTATTTTCCTCAGTACTGCCATTAGAATTAAGCAAGAGAGATTCTTGGCTTGGGTCCTTTGGCTTTTAAGAGTCCCACATATCATACATATCATTTATTAAAGAACACGTGGATTCTGCCTCACAGAATTTAACACTCACTGCTGATAAGACCTGTAACACTAAACACCAGTTCTCACAACTAACAACTCTTTGGGCCCCAGGAAATGGCTTCTAACCATCTTTTGCCCCATGTCCTCCAAAAGGAAAGGTGATTACATCTAAATGCTAGGAAGGTTTGTGGATTGTGTGTCTGACTGCTTCACTGGCATGGAAATAGTGAGAAGAGGATGTGAGTGGCAGAAGTACCTAAGTAGGAAAATAAGACAATATAAATACTAGTCAACTCCTTCCTGTCAACATGAATGGAAAAATTCTTACCCAGCAAAGAATTTCCCACTGATACATAAAACCTCAACAGTTGCAGAAGGTAGCTGAGATAAATTTACTTTATTAAACAATTTTTATTACTCATAAATTTGTATGTATGTGGGTATACACTTAACATGATTTTGATGCACTTTAGTATCAGGTGTGAATCGAATGCTACAGTTGCAAAAAGTTTTATTTTATAAAAACCACTAAATTAAGAATTTCAGTCTTATTAAAATAATTTTGAGCTAACTTTTTAGTTATTTATAAATGATATTTCACATTTTAATTTCAAGAAAAAAGTTTTTGAAAACAAATGTGAAAATAATTTTATTTTTTATTGTTACTTTAATAGATTTTGCTTAAAATATACTTAATTTCTTACACTTTGAAAACAATTGCATTTTATTAGATAATTAAACATGAGTTCAAGTTGGAGTCATGATAAGATACTCAAAAGTGGAGCTCAAAAAGAAAGCTGAAAAAAATGTGAAAAACCTTTGTAGTGGTAGTTTGTTTATATTTTTTAAAAGCTAAAAAAATATAAACAGACTACCTTTTTTTTTGTTGTTTTTTTTTGTTTTTTTTGCGGTACGCGGGCCTCTCACTGTTGTGGTCTCTCCCTTTGCGGAGCACAGGCTCCGGACGCTCAGGCTCAGCGGCCATGGCTCACGGGCCCAGCTGCTCCGCGGCATGTGGGATCTTCCCGGACTGGGGCACAAACCCGTGTCCCCTGCATCGGCAGGCGGACTCTCAACCACTGCGCCACCAGGGAAGCCCCAGACTACCTTTTATTTAAGTATAACAAACCTAAATTGAGCGCACAGGACCCTACAAATGATTAATTTAATGAAGTTTTAATTTCTTATGAAAATAAGAAAATTATCTCATCAAATTCAAAACTTGAATGGGTCAGATGAAAACCATGTAATTTTGTTTAATCATTCTTGATTAAAATAACGAAGCATATCACTTGCATACAAAAAAGAACACGTGCAATTCTTAGAACCAAAAGAAGGCTGAATAAATAAATACCAACTCATAGTATGCAACAACTGCAAGAAAATGCCAATAAAGAATACTGGCTTGAAGTTATTTAAAGAATAAAATTATTTATGCATTATTTATCAAGTGTGACAGTGATATTATATATAATATTTACAGAAAACAGTAGAAAATATCTAGGTATAGTAGAAATGATTTCAAAATGTGATGCTGGAGGGACTAAACATGCACATATGATATAAATAATGAAATAATCATTATCTAGAATGAAAATTTCTAAATGAGATTAACTCATTGTGTGTGTTTTTTAACATCTTTATTGGAGTATAATTGCTTTACAATGGTGTGTTAGTTTCTGCTTTATAACAAAGTGAATCAGTTATACATATACATATATCCCCATATTTCTTCCCTCTTGCGTCTCCCTCCCTCCCACCCTCCCTATCCCACCCCTCTAGGTGGTCACAAAGCACCGAGCTGATGACTCATTGTGTTTTAAATAGAAAAAAGAAACCAAAATAAAATAGAAATAATTAGAAATTAGTTAATTCAACTAGAGTACTTGGAACAAGAGTCATGTGGAACAAGAAACATTTGTACACATTGTTGAACTGCTCAGAGAAGAAAACAGGAGATCAAATTAATAAATGTTTTAAAGATCTTACACTAATTTTAAAAGCACAAGTTTTGATTCAAGTGGTGAACTGAAGAAATGAAATTTAATATTAGACCTTAATTTAAAAGTGAAAGTAGCTGTCCAAGATGGCAGCATAAGAAGACCGTAAACTTACCTCCTCCCACACATACACGAATCTATACCTACATATCCAGAAATTCCTTCTGAAGAAGAACTGAGGGCTGATTGAACAGCTTTTGCACAACAAACAACAGGAGGACCACAGAGGGACGGGTAGGAAAGAGGGAGACACAGTATCCATGAGAACTCCACCCCCGACCTGGTGACCTGCAATAAGGAAAGATAATACTGAGAGGTCCATGTACAGACTTGCCCACCCTGGGGCACAGTGAAAGAAACAGCAGTTTAAAAAGCACCTAGTCTATACATGAAGAAAATACATTTATTAATCCTAGAGCATCTGTCAAATGAGTGGAGAACTGTTGGAACTCTCTGGGGTTAGGGGAATTGAAGAGTGCCATTTTTTTCTTCCCTCTCTATCTTATTACCATGGTAGGAAAATAGTCTAGGTGCTCTAGCCAGTCTGCTAAGGCTGTCCCAGTGCACCCCGGGCTACCAGCTACAGTCATACTTCTAAGGCAGCCCTGGTATAACTGCCCAAGCTCCAGCCATCCCACCAAGATGACCCAGGTGAAAAGTACCATGGGACCCCCCAGCCCACATCCACCCTGGCTCCAGCCATCCTGCCAAGGCTGACCAGCATGGCATGACCTGGGACCCACCAGCCCATGCCCACTCCAGCTCCAGCTATTCCATCAAGGTGGCCTGGGTGCAAAGCACCCTGGGACAACACTCCCTAGACCTACACCTGGTCCAACTCCAGCCAACCTGCCAAAGCTGCCTGGCACATGCAGCCTACATGGAAAATGCTCCTTCACAAAACACACATTTAAGCCTGGGAGAGAAAAAAACACACACTTGAAAACAAAGAAACTCAGAAAGTTAAACAAAATGAGGTGACAAAGTAATATGTTCCAAGCAAAAGAATAAGATAGAACCCCAGTAGAAAACATTAATGAAATGGAGATAAGTTACTTACTTGATAAAGAGTTCAAAGTAATGCTCATAAAGATGCTCACAGACTCAAGAATGGAGGAACAGAGTGAGAACTTCAATAAAGAGTTAGAAAATATAAGAAAAAAAAGTCCAAACTGAAGAATACAATAATTCAAGTGAAAAAGGCACTGGAAGGAATCAATAGCAGAATAGGTGATACAGAAGAATGGATCAGTGACCTGGAAGACAGATAAGTGACAATCACCCAATCAGAACAGAAAAAAAAAAAAAAAAAAAAAA
>NW_020172770.1:0-50614 GCF_003031525.2 Neophocaena asiaeorientalis asiaeorientalis | reverse complement strand
AAAAAAAAAAAAAAAAAAAAAAAAAAAAAAAAAGTTTTTAATGAAGATAGTTTAAGGGACTTCTGGGACTACATTAAGTGTACTAATATGTACATTATAGGGGTCCCAGAAGAAGAAGGGAGAGAGAAAGGGGCAGAAAACTTATTGCAGGAAATAATAGCTGAAAAGTTCCCAAACCTGGGGAAGGAAATAGATATCCACATCCAGGAAGCACAGATAGTCCCAAAAAAATGAACCCAAAGAGATCCACACCAAGGAATAATTAAAATGTCAAAACATAAAGAGAGAACTTGAAAAGTAGCAAGAGAAAAAAAGTAGTCACATAAAGGGAACTCCCATAAAATTATCAGCTGATTTTTCAGCAAAAACTTTGGAGGATAGAAGGGAGTGGCATGATATATTTAAAGTACTGAAAGAAAAATCTTACAACCAAGAATACTCTACTCAGCAAGATGACCATTCAGAATTAAAGGAGAGATAAAGAATTTCCCAGAGCAAAAACTAAAGGAGTTCATCATCTAAACTGGCCTTAAAAGAAACGGTAAGGGATCTTACATAATTGGAAAAGAAAAGGCCATAGAAATAAGAAAATATATGAAAGAAAAAATTTCAATGATAAGGGCAAATATATAGTAAAGGCAGTGGATCAGCCATTTAATAAGCTAGTATGAAGGTTGAAAGACAAAAGTAGTAAAAATCAACTATAACTACAGTAAGTAGTTAAGAGATACACAAAATAAAAAGGTGTAAAATGTGATGTGAAAACATAAAATGTAAAATATGCAGTGTGGACAATATAGTCCATAATAATGTAATATCCTTGTATGGTGACAAATAGTAACTAGACTTATCGTGGTGATCATTTTGAAATGTATAGAAATATCAAATCACTATGTTGTGCACCAGTAACTAACATAATGTTGGCGGTCAATTAAACTTCAAAAACAAACAAACAAACAAACTCATAGAGAAAGAGGTTACATTTGTGGTCACCAGAGGCACAGGATCAGGGGAGAGGGAATGGAAGAGGGCAGTCAAAAGGTACAAATTTCCAGTTATAAGATAAATAATTACTAGGGATGTAATGTACAACATGATAAATGTAATTAACACTGCTGTATATTATATATGAAAACTTTTAAGAGAGTAAATCCTAAGAGTTCTCATCAACAAGGAAAAACTTTTTTCTTCTTTTATTTTGTATCTATATGAGATGATGCATTTTCACTAAACATACTGTGGTTATCATTTCATGATGTATTATACTGTACACCTTATACTGTGCTGTATGTCAATTATATCTCAATGAAACCCAAAGGAAAATGTTAATGAAATTATTCTAAAATTGTTTTTAAATGTGGCATGGGGAGTAAAAAGGTAGTGGTTTTAGAATGCATTTGAACTTAAGCAAATATCAGTTTAAAATAAACTGCTCTATATATAGGTCATTATTCATGACTTCATGATAACCACAAACCAAGAACTTACAATAAATACACAAAAAATAAAGAGAAAAGAACCCAAACATAACACTAAAGAAAATCATCAATCCACAAGGGAAGAGAAGACCAAGAGAAGAAGAAACAAAGAACTACAAAAACAACCAGAAAATAAGTAACAAAATGGTAATTAGTACATACCTAGCAATAATGACTTTAAATGTCAGCAGACTAAATGCTCCAATCAAAAGACATAGTGTGAAAAAAAAAAAAGAAGAAGAAAAAGAGGGTGGATAGATGGATAAAAAAACAAAACCCATCTTTAGATGCTGCCTACGAGAGACTCTTCAGATGTAAAGAAACACACAGACTAAAAGTGAAGGGATAAAAAAAGATATTCTATTCAAAAGAAGTCAAAAAAAAAAAAAGTAGGGTAGCAACACTCATATCAGACAAAATAGACTTTTAAACAGAGACTATAACAGAAGACAAAGAAGAGATTTACATAATGATAAATGTGTCAATCCAAAAAGAGTATATAACATTCATAAATCTTTTTGCACACAACGTAAGAACACCTAAATATATAAAGCAAATATTAACAGGCATAAAAGGAGAAATTAACAGTAATGCAATAATAGTAAGGGACTTCAATATCCCACTTGCATCAATAGACAGATCATCCAGATGGAAAATCAATAAGGAAACACTGGCCCACTGGCCTTAAATGACCCATTAGAGAAGATAAACTTAATAGATATATACAGACATTCCATCAAAAAGCAACAGAGTACACATTCTTTTAAAGTACACATGGAACATTCTTAGAGAATACATGCTAGGCAACAAAACAAGTCAATAAATTAAAAGACTTAACCATATCAAGCATATTTTCCCATCATGACTCTATGAAACTAGAAATCAAATACAAGAAATGGAAAAAATACAAAACTGGAGACTAAACAACATGCTACTAAACAACCAGTGGGACAATAAAGAAGTCAAAGAGGAAATTTTAAAATACCTGAGACAAATGAAAGTGGAAACACAATGTTCCAAAATTTATGTGATGCAGGAAAAGCAGTTCTAAGAGTGAAGTTTATAGTGATAACAGGTATACCTCAAGAAACAATAGAAATTCCAAATAATCTAACTACACCCAAGAGAACTACAAAGAGAATAACAAAGCCCAAATTTAGTAGACAGAAAGAAATAATAAAGATCAGAGTGAAATAAATGAAATAGAGACTAAAAAAAATAGAAAAGATCAATGAAACTAAGAGCTAGTTCTTTGAAAAGATTAACAAAATAGATAAACCTTTAGCCAGACTCATCAAGAAAAGAAAGAGATAGGGCCCAAATAAAATCAGAAATGAAAGAGAAGTTACAAGCAATACCACAGAAATACAAAGGATCCTAAGAGACTACTATAAACAATTATATGCCAACAAATTAGACAACGAGGAAAAAACAGATAAGTTCTTAGAAACATACAATCCTCCAAGACTGAATCAGGGATAAATAGAAAATGTGAACAGACTGATTACTAGTAATGAATCAGTAATCAAAAATCTCCCAACAAACAAAGTCCAGGTCCCAACTGCTTCTGTGGAAAATTCTACCAAATATTTAAAGAAAAATTAATACCTATCCTTCTTAAATGATTCCCCAAAACTTAAGAGGCAGGAACACTTCCAAACTCATTCTACAAAGCCAGAATTACCCTGATACCAAAACCAAACAATGACACTATGAAAAAAGTAAATTACAAGCCAATATCCCTGATGAACATAGAAGCAAGTATCCTCAGCAAAATATTAGGAAACCGAATTCAACAATACATTAAAAGGATCATACATCATGTTCAAGTGGGATTTATTCCAGGGATGCAAGGATATCTAGAAATCAATCATGATACATCACATTAACAAACTGAAGAATAAAAATCATATGATCATTTCAATTGCTGCAGATAAATCATTTGAGAAAATTCTACATCCATTCATGATAAAAAAAAAAAACTCAACAAAATGGGTATAGAGGGAACACACCTCAATATAATAAAGGCTATATATGACAAACCGATAACTAACCTCATACTAAATGGTGAAAAACTGAAAACTTTTCCTCTAAGATCAGGAAAAAAACAAGGATGCCCACTCTTTCCACTTTTATTCAACATAGTTTTGGAAGTTCTAGCCATAGCAATCAGACAAGAAAAAGAGATTAAAGCCATCCAAATTGGAAAAAAAAAAGGAAATACAGTGTCACTATATGCAGATGACATGATACTATGCATAGAAAACCCTAAATACCCCACCAAAATACTATTAGAACTACTAAATGAATTCAGCAAAGTTGCAAGATACAAGATTAATATACAGAAATCTGTTGCTTTTCTATACATTAAAAACAAGCTATCAGAAAGAGAAATTAGGAAAAATTCCATTTACAATTACATCAAAAAGAATATAATACCTAGAAATAAATTCAACCAATGAGGTGAAAGACCTGTGCTCTGAAAACTATAAGACATTGATGAAAGAAATTGAAAAAGACACAAATAAATAAAGATACACTGTACTCATGGATTGGAAGAATTAATATTGTTAAAATGTCCATAGTACCTATAGCAATCTAGTGGCATTTTTCACAGAACTAGAACAAATTGTCCTAAAATTTGTATGGAACAAAAAAAGACCTTGAATAGCAAAAGGAATCCTGAGAAAGAAGAACAAAGCTGGTGGTATCATGTTTCCTGATTTCAAATTATACTACAAATCTATAGTAATCAAAACAGTATGGCACAAAAACAGACACAGATCAATGGAACAGCATAGGGAGCCCAGAAATAAACCCATGCTAATATAGTCAATTAGTCTATAACAAAGAAAGCTAGAATCTACACTAGGGAAAAGACAGCCTCTTCAATTAATGGTATTGGGAAAAGTGAACAGTTACATGCAAAACAACAAAACTAGCCCACTTTCTTATACCATATACAAAAATAAACTCAAAATGGATTAAACACTTAAATATAAGACCTGAAACTGTAAAACTCCTAGAAGAAAATGTAGGTAGTATTCTCTTTGACATTGGTTTTAGCTATATTTTTTTGGATCTGTCTGCTCAGGCAAGGGCAAAAATAAACATATGGGACTACATCAAACTAAAAAACTTTTGCACAGTGAAAGAAACCATCAACAAAATGAAAAGGCAACCTACTGAATGGGGGAAATATTTGCAAATGATATGTCTAATAAGGGGTTATTTTCCAAGTATATAATTGACTCATACAACTCAATATCAAAAAAGGAAACAGTCTGATTTAAAAATGGGCAGAGGGTCTGAATAAACATTTTTTCAAAGAAAACATAGAGATGGTCAACAGGCACATGAAAAGATGCTCAACATCACTAATCATCAGGGAAATGAAAATCAAACTTCAATGAGATATCACCTCACACCTGTCAGAATGACTGTTATCAAAAAACAATGAATAAGTTTTGTCGACAATGTGGAGAAAAGGGAATCCACATGCACTGTTGGTAGGAATTTAAATTAGTACAACCACTATGGAAAACAGTATGGAGGCTCCTCAGAAAATTAAAATTAGAACTACCACATGACCTAGCAATTCCACTTCTGAAAAAAAAAGAAAGCACTATGTTCATTGCAGCATTATTTACAATAGCTAAGATTTGGAAGCAGCTTAAGTGTCCATTGACAGATGAACTGATAAAAAAGAAGTGATACACACACACACACACACACACATACACATATATACACACATACAATGGAATATTATGCAACCATAAAAAAGAATGCCATGTGGTCATTTGTGAAAATCTGGGTGGACCTGGAGGGTATTATGCTAAATGAAATAAATCAGACAGAGAAAAACAAATACCATGTGATTTTACTTACATGTGCAATTTAAAAACAAAACAAACATTAAAACAGAACGAGAAAAATACTGATAGATACAGAGAATAATCAGTTGCCAGAGCAGAGGGGGTGGAGGAATGTGTGAAATAGGGATGGTGACTAAGAGGTACATTCTCAGTTATAAAATAAATATGTCACAAGGATGTAATGTACAGCGTTACAGTTTATATATTACAGGGAATATAGTCAATAATATTATAATACCTTTGTATGGTAACTGATGATAACTAGACTTATTGTGGTGATCATTTTGTAATGTATAAAAATATCAAATCACTATATGGTACACCTGAAACTGATATAATATTGTAAGTCAATTATACTTCAATAGAAGTTAAAGTGGACCTGCATTATCATCTACAAATGTAAACTAGTAATAAAGTAGTGCATACCTATTCAGGATAGGGAGACAAAGGAAGTAAATCTAGAACAGCTATGGAGTTAATAGGTTTATGGATATAAGTGTAGCACTGAAGAATAAAGGTGGAAGTTAAAGGAAAGATTAAATTCACTGAGTAGAACAGTGTCACTAGTTCATGTTCAAAATGATGAAAGAAAGTTTTGAAATATTTCTTAAAAAAATTAATTTGTGGTTTGCTTGAGAGAGCTATTTTTTCTCCTTAGCTTCTTCCTCAGAAGCTATTCCCAATGACTTTTTTTTCTAACCATCAATTCCTTCAGCAGGTTAGATCAGCTATCTCTGGCACCTCATCTCCAAAGAGAGGCCCCAACATATTCTTGGACTCTCTAGGTACTGATACAGTTTGTACCCCACTCGAAATTCCTACTTGATTCCACTGACTGACCATAATACAAATCAGCTTGTTTTGAGCTGTGTCCTCATTAAAAGTCCCATTGGAAACTTTCCAGCAGATTATAACATGTTGGCTACCTTTGGGTCTGACAACCTTAATGACCCTTTTGAGCTACAATTTCTATGACTGATAATTTTGCCAACTGAAGTCCCTAGCAATGGGAAGTAGTCTCTCCTTGGAGGTCTCTCTTAAGGCTTTGGAATCATTGTTGCCCTTTGTCCCCTGCATCGGCAGGCGGACTCTCAACCACTGCGCCACCAGGGAAGCCCAAATATAGCGTTTTGATAAACAGCTATCAGCATACTATTGGGCTTGGTTTGAAACCAAACACCTTACCCAGAAAGGCCTCATGAGTCTCTGGCATAACATCCCTATTTTGGAGTCAACTCAGAGTTCACCAATATAAAATAAAAATTTTAAAAATTCAGAGTCCACGACTAACATGATAAAGCTTGCTCAACAAGCCTTACTTGCCAAGTGGAAATGGCATATTCATCCAGCCCCAGCGGCATCTTAGCTTTACGTGAGAAAGTGGCAGCTGTACCTGTGAGGGGCACTTTGTTTCCCACTCCACTGCCTGATGAGAAGCTACCTGCTCAGAGTCCTCTTGTCACTGAGATTCCCCAAAATGTCTGGCTCCAATTTACTGACAGCTCTGTTAAACTGAAAACTGATGGTGTGCACAGGACTTCTGCAGGCTCAGCCTCAGACCAGCTGAGCCAAACTGAAAAGGGACTATGTTTATTCTACACTAGGGCAGGTCTCAAACTGTTCTCCTAACTCAGATGAATGCTCCCTGTGATGAACTTTATTTTCACTGATTTTAAGCTGTTGCAAGAGGCCTAGAGGTTTGGTCAGCCACATGGAAAACTAAAGACTGTCATGTTAAACACATCTTTCTTTGGGGCCATGAAGTATGACAATGAGGCTTAAAATCAAATTATCTGGGCCACTTGTACAGATGGCCATGAAAAGGATTCATTCTCTGATGAGGCCAACTGGACTCATACCACCGATTAAGCCTGTACTACCCAGATTGTCATAATCACTGCATAGATTCATCACTGTATGGGATATAGCAATCCACCCACCATCATATCCTGGATACAGGGGAAAGGATTCTGTTTCTGTTGAAGAGGCTAATACCACATGCCAGACTCTTGCCAAAGGTGGGCCTGTTGTCTCAAGTGGGGAGGAACCAAATTGCTTGGGACTTGACCCCCACCTAGTGCTTAAAGATTGATTATATTAACTCCCTGATCTCCTTACCCAGGCTAGTAATTGAGCCTCAGTGTTGTCAGCACATTTTCAGGTTATGGAATTGCTGTCCCACTCCAGACAGCTGATTCCAGTCATACCGTTGTGACTCAAAATTTAATCTCAATTATGTGTTTGACTTTCTGGACCATTTGCAGTCTGACAATGATGCTCCTTTTATCACAAAAGTCATTAGACAGTGTCCACAATGCCCTGATAGGTATTTGATGGATCTTCCACACGCCTACCATCCTCAGGCATCCAGTATTTTTGAGTATTGGAAATGTCTTCTAAAAACCAGGTCAAAAAGATTTCTGAGTCTACTTCCCTCACTGCCTCCTAATCCACGCACACCTGAGTATGGCAGTTTGGTCACTAAAGAAGCATCTGATGGTCAGGATGAAAGTGGTGGGGGAATATGTAGACCTATTTTGGAAATTTGGGACTCCAACCAGACCAATCTTGATCATTATGTTTCTTTTTTCTCCCTTAACAGCAACATCAGGCTGGATGAGTTAATGTATTCCTCAAGTAGCAACTGAACCAAAAAAGGTCTTAGAGGATTCAGACTTAATTCTGGCCCAGCCACCTGGATTCTCTTATTGAATGTACATGGTTTTAGAACATAATAATAATGACTCTTCGTTTGAACACACTATACAACAAACCCCTTACTGTAAACCCACATGGCCAAAATAGGGAATATACTGGGTCTCTGAAGGTTTTATAAAAATGTCTTATCCCTCTTGTACCAGATCCCTCTGGATAGTAGTAGAAGATGGTTGAAAAAAGGTGACATTATAGCTACTGTGATAGGACATACAGATTTTATAGTAGTGGAGAGAGTGCCACAAACCTGGCACCTTAGGAGGGAACACCTTAGACCCAGGAGGTGTGAGAGAGGGAGGGATCTTAATGATCTTTTACATTTCAGAATTGCCCTGGAAGGCTTCTCTGTAAAAGACAATGCCCTGCCATAACTCTCCCAAATGGTAGCAAACACCTTGAATTTAACTGACTGCTGGGTTTTCTATCCATACCAGAGGTCTTTGATGGTTAAGTCATTCCACTTAACCATCCAAGAAGTCAATTGGAAATAGCAGGGAAAGGCCCTAGATCTGATATCTCCCTCATAAAACACTTAATACTTCTGGATATCTTTCCCACCCTTATTCTTATAGCTATTGCTCTACTGCTCTACAGGACAGACAAATATCCCCCAGCTGGTGGCATGCAAGAACCAAACAGATCAGCCAGACTGCCTCTAGAAAGTCTCTCAAAAAATAAGAATTAGACCCAACTTTTTCAGAATGAACTGGGAACTACACCAGATGGCTGAGAGGTGCTCTGAGAGACACTGTCAACTTGTGTCCCCTGGCCAATGTAGGTCTTACTTGGGGAAATTCTTATAATTATGAACACTACCAAATGCAAAATGGATGGCTAGTTGGAAGCTGCTGCATAGCACAGGGAGATCAGCTCAATGTTTTTTGATGACCTAGAGGGGTGGGATAGGGAGGGTGGCAGGGAGGCTCAAGAGGGAGGAGATATGGGGATATATGTACAGGTATAGCTGATTCACTTTGTTGTACAGCAGAAACTAACATAACATTGTAAAGCAATTATACTCCAATAAAGATATTAAAAAATAATTTAAAAAAATAAACGACACTTTCTTTCGAAGTTTACTTTACCTCATCCTCCCATGGTATTTCTTATGCAGAAGCCACGATTAACTTTCTTCTCTCCTTCAAGTGTCTAAGGGAACTCAACCTGTAATTGATGTAGCCTTCAGATAACTGTGAAGATATCCCCAAAATGGCTACCCTCAACTCCTTAGGGGAGCTTCCCAGAGAGATAACTGACGCATGATTCATGAGTACTAAGTTGACAGTTTTACCTCCGATGGGAGTCATTCCTTTAGGAAAGATGGTACGGAATTGTAAGATTAAACTGCTGCATGTAGGCTTGTTCACATACCCTCATAACCAGTCATCAAGGTCTAATACATCACCACTGACTGTGTCCTTTCATGAGTATAGGCATGGCAATCAGATAGTCTCTCTGAAAGACATGGGTTCGTATTCCAGATGTGCCACTTAAGAAAAAATGACCTTGAGAAAATCAGACCACTTCAGTCTTTTGGATTTTTTTTTTACTTCTGAAAATGTGGATAATATTACCAAAATTGACAAATTACATGAATTTTTCTGGCACAGTTACTGGCTCAAATAATTGAAGGTTCCCTTCTTTTCCTTGCTTCAACCGAAATATTTTTTCATTATTTTTCTTTAGTCATTTATTATCTGAGACTTTAAGCTACTGACTTTCTTAAAGAGAAAAAAAATCTTGCCTATACTATGTGATGTGCTGAAAAATAATTGAACTTCGAAATCTACAAATCTAGACACAAATTGAGGTCCCATCACTCTTTATCAGTGTAATCTTAAGCAATTTACTTAAACTCCTGGACTCGAAAAAATTTAGGGGTTTGAACTAAATGATCATTACTGTGCTACAAAGTTCTAAGAGAATAAATGTCTTTTTGAACATGGTATAAGGTTACTAAAGTATCTTTTTCAAAGCATTGAGATCTATTTTAAAGAATTTTACAGTGCCATATTTTAAAATGCATTACATATGTTCTTACTTTCTTTAAAAAAGTACTCGGAATACACTTACCCATTTATTGATAAATCAAGATTATTATGGTCATTAAATATAATTATGTGCTGTAAATACTGAACAGTCAAAATATTCATACCTCATGATTTTTAGATTTAGAGCTTCAGATATGTGGGCAACGCCCTTCCAAAATCTGAGAAACATAAACTCTTTAAAGAAAAAAAAATCAGAAAATAGTTGGTCAAATTTTCTTTTCTTTTCAAGGGCAAATTAAATAAGACAGGGAATTTGTTTATCCTAAGTGAAAGGCTCTATCTAAATATATCTTTAATAAGACTTCCTGTATTATTAAATTTATTTATAGAAACAATTCACATTTCACATCTTTATTAAACACTAACCTAGCATTTTTAAATATATACAGGGAACAATGGGATTCTAGTTGCCGGACCATGTGACATTCTGAAAGTCGTTAGGTCCCTGTCAGTGAAGTGAAGGTGCTCTAAGTACTATTCCAGCTCACTGCCAGCTCAGGCCCCATGCACAGATTTTCACAAATTAATTCTTTCAAGCATGAAGTGTATTCTGGTAGTTATTTTCAGATGCACAGCCAAGGAATGAAATTAGTGTCTAGGGGCTGTGTTGGAGCTTTGGAAAAAAAGATGAATATTGTGTGCTACATCATTTGAGCCCATTATCTCATTGTTTACTTATTTATTATTCAGAGTCATTCAGAAGCAGAAAATCATGTTTCTTAAAACATCTAATTGCCATGAGTGTGACATTTGAGAGACTGTTCAGGATGGCAAAACATTTTGCAGATCACAGTGATCTGAAGTCTGCTTTAACTCCTATTTCAAGGGCATGTAATAGGAGACAAAATGATATGAATGGTGCTCTCTGCTTGGATATTGTCCTATTAGCACAAGGTGGGCTTGTTTTAGATAGAAAATTTAAATGTTGAAAATTAATCAATACGTTAAATATTATTGTTTGAAGCAAGATAGGTGCTTATTAACATTCTCTATGCAGTGTAAAAAAAAAAAAAAAAAAAAAATTGAAGTATAGTTGAATTACAATTTTGTGTTAGTTACAGGTGTACAACACAGCGATTCAGTTATAAATACATATTCTTTTTTCAAATTCTTTTCCCTTATAGGTTATTACAAAATATTGAGTAGGGTTTCCTGTGCTATACATTAGGTCCTTGTTGATTATCTATTTTATATACATAGTAGTGTGTATATGTTAATCCCAAACTCCTAATTTATCCCTCTCCCCCTCTTTCCCTTTGGTAACCATCAGTTTGTTTTCTATGTCTGTGGGTCTATTTCTGTTTTGTATATAAGTTCATTTGTATCATTTTTTTAGCTTCCACATATAAGTTGTATCAGATGATATTTGTCTTTCTCTGTCTGGCTTACTTCACTTACTTAGTATGATTATCTCTAGGTCCATCCATGTTGCTGCAAATGGTGTTATTTCATTCTTTTTTATGGCTTAGTAATATACCATCATATATGTATACCACATCTTCTTTATCCATTCATCTGTCAGTGGACATTTAGGTTGCTTCCATGTCTTGGCTATTATAAATAGTGCTGCTATGAACATTGTGGGGGGTGCATGTATCTTTTCAAAGTACGGTTTTCTCTGGATATGTGCCCAGGGGTGGGATTGCTGTAGCATTTGGTAGCTCTATTTTTAATTTTTTAAGGAACCTCCATACTGCTCTCCATAGTAGCTATATCAATTTACATTCCACCAACAGTGTAGGAGTTTCCTTTTTCTCCACACCCTCTCTAGCATTTATTGTTTGTAGATCTTTTGATGATAGCCATTCTGTCTGGTGTGAAGTGATACCTCATTGTAGTTTAGATTTGCATTTCTCTAATAATTAGCAATGTTGAGCATCTTTTCATGTATGCAATGTCTTTTTTTACAGAGCTCAAAGCATTCTGTCGCTCACACCTCCTCAGTCAGATAGATTCACTGAAGGAATCATCTGTTTGAATAGATTATTTGGTCTTCTTTATGAGAACTATAATTGTGTCTTCCCAGTTCCCCATCTGTATGAAATAGAACTATTTCTTTGTCTCAGGGAAAGTATTGAAATTATTTTACCACTTTTTCCTTATATCTTCAAAGAATACCTTATTTAATTCCAGAAGTTCAAGGTATTTTTATTGTTTTGCTGAAAGATATCCACCTAAAATATCAAAGCAGGCATGTAATCAAAAACATTTTAAAAAGAACTGATCAACATTTTACCTTCTTTGTTTTATATATGAACACTCACTAAAAGCCATTTGGAGAGTGATTATGTATATGACAATTGTGTTGGTAGTGGCAGTTTTATTTGTTTTGCATAGAAACTGCATTTCAGTAAGGAGCAGGACATCAATAAGAACATGAAGGAAGCACTCTAGACTTCCTAGCTTTCCAAAATTCTTAAATACCTAGAAAATGGATAAATTACTTTCTCTAGGAAAAATTCTAAAGTAGTATTCTCTTTATATAAATAATGGAAGGGTTTCAGTGAATTGAGGAAGTTATTGATGAGGCATTTATTACATTTCTTCCTTTAAAATCTATCCACTACCTCACAGTCCTGGCTACTTTCTCTACTTGTGGCTCCTAAGACATTTCTGAAATCATCTCCCCTTTCATAATTTACTTTCTCTGCAGAACGACTACTTTCTACGTTCGCTATTCCTTCATAGAGCCTTGTCAAGTGCAAAATGAGAGACATTTCTAGGGAAGAATCAATAGGATCTAATGACTTATTTGATATTGAGGACAAGCGAGGTGATGGCATTTTGATAAGGAGAATCTGAAGACTTTGACTACCAGCAGAAATGGAGGTAAGACATTTATTTATTCTTACAAGTAAGAATCATTAGTTATACTACCCCTTTACTGAAATGTTTGCTGCCAGCTTGGGTTCTGGGACATTTACCGAGGTTTATGCTACTTTTCCCCAACAATCAAGAAACTGAGAGTAAGAAATCAGAACTTTCTTAACCATCCATTCCAAGTTTTCATCTATTTTAGAGTGCTTCTTGTCTCTATTTGCCAAAACAGTGTAGATTTTTTCTCTCTCTGTGCTGCCTTACCTGAAAGTAGTTCTTTTCTTCCAGATCTTGACTATACATTTGAAACTGGAAACTTGAAAACTTTTCACTGGAAAATATATTTCCCTTTGAAATGTGCTTATGCCTAAAGTTTTAGAGAAAGTGGCATTTCTTGTCCCTGACTCTAATGAGCCTTATCTACTATGATGCCAGACATCGTATTAGTATTAAGGATTACAAGGCAACTGAGGAAACTTCCCCGATTCAAAAGGCTTAAAATTCAAGCGTGTAAAAAATAAATAAATGCCATACAATATGGCCAGTGTATTGTAAAAGGGAAGGGAGAAGAAGTCCTGGGAATTAACACATTCTACCTAGGGAACGAGGCATCACAAATAGATTCATAAAGGGGATGTCTCTACTCACCTTTCAACAAGGAATAAAAGTTTGCCCTTCATGCAGAGAGAGCAGATGAGTATAGACACAGATGCAGTAAACAGACTGCTGTGTTCAGAGAATGCATAAAACCTTATGCATAAAACTACAGTGAAGACAAGCATTCCACAAAAGATAAAAACAGATAGGCCAGCAGGTCACTTTACAGAAGACCTGTGACATATCTGGGACATAGTGATTGTTTGTCCTACACCCACCCACTCTATCTCCATTATATGGCCGCTATGTGAGTAAGATCACTCCACCCCAAGTTCAGGGGTGGACCATGATTGGTCTCAACCATCAAGGTACTCCCACTCCCCTTGCCACAGTGGTTGGTTCAGTAAGAGACAATAACCAAGACCTAAATGAATCAATGCACTGCAATTCCTTATCCAAAAGTATTTGTTCAAAGAAGACCCAATTAGCATGAAGCTACAGGCCTTTTTTAAATGGTTGTGAGAACTGATTGGAGGTCCCCTTCTGAGGAAGGAATATCCTTATTCCATTTGCAACTGAACAAAGAGAATGAAGCTAATGAAGTGGTAGGGAGAGTTAAAAGAAAAGCACGAAAATATGCATAAGGCTCACCCTGTATTTTAATGTGATGATCCAGTTAATTTACTTTACCATTTAGACATAGTGTTAAATTTTCTTTTTTTTTAAATAGCAGCATTATTATTTTTATTGAAGTTGATATAGTTGATGTATAATACTATATATTACAAGTATATTATATAGAGATTCACAATTTTTAAAGATTATACTCCATTTACAGTTATTATAAAATATTGGCTATATTTCCCATGTTGTACAATATATCCTTGTAGCTCATGTTTTTATTTTTTTAATTAAATTTTTTTTTATGTAGCTTATTTTATACCTAATAGTTTGTACCTCTTAATCCCCTACCCCTACATTGCCCCTCCCCACCTCCCCTCTCCCCACTGGTAACTACTAGTTCTCTATATCTGTGAGTCTGCTTCTTTTTTGTTATACTCACTAGTTTGTTGTATTTTTTAGATTCCACATATAAGTGATATCATAGTTTTTGTTCTTCTCTGTCTGATTTATTTCACTTAGCATAATGCCTCCCAAGTCCATCCATGTTATTGCTAATGGTAAAATTTCTTTCTTTTTACAGCTGAGTAGTATACCATTGTATATATATACATATACCACTTCTTTATCCATTCATCTGTTGATGGAAACTTACGTTGTTCCATATCTTGGCAGTTGTAAATTATGCTGCTATGAACATTGGGGTGCATGTATCTTTTTGAATTAGTGTTTTTGGTTTTTCTCAAATATATACCCAGGAGTGGAATTGCTGGGTCATATGGTAATTCTATTTTTAGTTTTTTGAGAAACCTCCATACCGTTTTCCACAGTGGCTGCACCAATTTACATTCCCACCAACAGTGCCCAAGGGTTCCCTTTTCTACATATCCTCGCCAACATTTGTTATTTGTGTTCTTCTTGTTGATAGCCATTCTGACAGGTGTCAAGTGTTATCTCGTTATGGTTTTGATTTGCATTTCCCTGATGATTAGTGACATTGAGCATCTTTTCATAGTGTTAAATTTTCTGATACAGCATCCTAAAGGAGTCATTGAACTATTTTAGTTAGAGATATAACATTACCAGTTTTATGCTTTAGAAAGTCCATTCAAGATACAGGTGTAGAAAGAATTCAAGAAGCACATGACTGAGGTCAGGGGACTCTTAAAAATCTACTTTGGTAGCCATATGAGAAGCTATGATGGATTCAAGAGTCAGATATCAGACATAATAAGAAGATAGAACCTATAAGACTTAGTGATTTTTGGCCTGGGGAGAGGGGTCAGGAAAGAAGATCATTATTCACAGTGATTACTAGGTTTCTGGGTTTTGGATACACCAACTCTTATTATACAGGAAATTCTGGAGGTGGAATAATTCTTCAAGAAGATCTGAACATGTTGATTGGAGCAAATGTAGGAAATATAAACGGATGTGTCAAGTAAGCCTTGGATATTCTCAAAGTAACTTTTTTGATAGCAATATAAATTTGAGAACCACAACAGCTATAGGGGAATACATTGAGTGAGAAGAAGAAATAATAAAAGATAAAATTCAGAAAGAAGACTAATATTTAATATGTGATCCAATAAAGGAAGTACAGGAAATGCCCAGGAAAGTAATATGAGAATGGAGACAATGGTGTATCAGAAACCAAGGAGGACAAGAATGATCTGAAGAAAATGAGGAAGAAGTTGAAAATACCACAGGAAGTAAGAAAAGATATCACTCTTTCATTCACAGGCATTTATCACCGCTCTGACTTTGTGCCAGGTGAGGTTGTGCAGGTTGCAACAGACAATGCAGGAGGCAGAAAGAGTGCATATCTCATGGAGCTTGCAATCTACATGGGCCGTTTCCCACTGTAGACAAGGCAGTTTCAGTGCAGCACTCAGAATAAAACCCAAATTACAAGTGTGGAGAAACGAGTGGAATGAAAGGAAGTAAAGTCCTCAACTGTAGGCATAAGTGTTCACTTCATGGTAGTGAAACTGGGAATAGTTGTGGAGTGGCCCATGACAAGCCATCTTTTATTTTTAAGATGCGGGTGAGCATGTTTAGACTGTGAGAGAAAGAACATAGGAAGAAACATTTGAATATATAGATAAGAAAGGGAACAATAAATGTTGCTCGAAAGGTCCTAGGGGTAAGTTTGAATCAAGAGCTCAAATGGAGACGTGAGCCTTGAATAAGATAGAAGATGTGAAAGCAGGAAGGTGCTTGGCCATCCTTCCACCCACAACTCCCCCGACAGATTGAGGGACTCTGCTCCGTGATCTTGCAGAGCCACCCACATACATCTATTTTCCTGGTGTGATTATTTTTAAGTGTTTTTCTCCCCAATACACTATGAGTTCCATGTAACCAGCAGTGGTGTATATCATCTGTTTGTTCAGTGAGGACAGCAGTACCTAGAACATATCACATGCTTAACAAGTGTGTGTTAATAACAGAATGCTACCAGAGTAGAACTGAGCATTCCCGACTTAAAGGACTATATTCTAAAGGTAAATGAACTTCCAAGTAACTTCAGTTAGCTCTCACTTTATTTCCATGAGTCCTCAGGCATCAGTAACATAAAACACAAAGTTATAGTGGGGTTTTCTTTACAGCTGTTATTGGGTTTTCTTACCATCATAGCTATAAATAACATATACAGACATCTCCATATGCCTTCAACCTACACCCATGACAATTGTCATCTACTTTCACTGAATAAAGGCCCTCCAAATGATAGCAGCTTATTTGCAGGTAACTCTTTCAAAAATGTGGAAAATGCTCATGTTATGAGACCTCATAATTAACACTACTACTTAAAGTTGTATACTACTAGTACCTCTAAAGCATAAATAAATATAGACATCTCATAGAGTTCTTTGTATTGATAATAAAACCAAAACAGATTTTTAGTTAAGCAAGGATTCCCTAATAACTCACATACCCAATGTTCTCTATGAAGAAATGGGATTGAAAACACAAATTGGAACTTTCCTTTTATATGACAGCATATAATTGCAATCACTATGCTTGGCCTATCTCTTTCTTCCCAAAATGTCTCTAATCTTATAAACAAAGTATCATAGTTCATGATTCAGTAAACAAGAATAAAATGCCTTACTTTTGAAAATCCTATTTCAAAGAATCCTTCAATACCTTCAAAGTTCAAGTAAACTTTCTTTATCCCTAGTCGATAAACTTGTTTTTAGTTCTGGAGGAAGGGATAGTAGGAAATAAAATGTTAATGTGTAGCCACTATCATTGATCTCTACAGAAGAGATTATACCCTCTATTAAAAATAAAGTCTTGACATTTTGTACCATATTTCAAACCCAGTTATAACCAAAAATTAATGTGATAATGATTTCCAAGCTCTTACCAATGACCCACTTAATTCGCATGAATGTTAGGAGTACAAAATTTGTTCTGTAAGTGTTGGCTTTAATTTATGTTACTCTGTTACATCCCTATTGATTCTTTTGTATATGTGTATCTACTAGGAATTTGTTCCACTGTAAGTGACAGATAACCCAATTTATAATGACTTGCACTAATAGGGATTTATTTTTCTCACATAATGAGAGGTTTGAAGGTAGGAGGTGGCTATAGTCAGTTCAGTTGCTCAATAACATCGTCAAGGAATGGCTCTTTCTGTCTTTCTGCTGCACCATCTTTAGTGTGTTAATTTGTTTCTCATGAAAACCAAATTATGCTCGCAATATGTCTGCTGTAGGTCCAGATACCTGTCTTTTTTCAATGCAAAAAAAAAAAATGGGAACAAATGCTGCTGGCCACCATTGTTCCCTATTTCAAGAAAGGAAAAGCCTTTGCAGAAACCCCTCCATATACTATCATTTCGGTCTCACTGGCCACTCTTAGATGCAAGAGAGATCAGAAAAGCAGAGGACAGGATTCTAGAGATTGGATTAAAACAAACAGTATGCATGGCCCAGGACTGTGCTACTTGTTGCTCCTAATGAAATAAGAGAACAATAATAGCAAAAAAGGGAGGAGATAGGTTTTTGTAGACAACTAACAATGTCTGCCAGTGTATATAATAAAATCTCTCTTATCTAGATTGTTCACAGAATACAATTTTACTTTTTCTTACTTATTCTAGTTTTTAAAAAAGGTATTAATAACTCTATTATAAACTCCTCAAGAGCAGCGACTATGATTTTTCATTACTGTGTTACAGCAAATACAATAACTGACATATAGCAGATATCCAATAAACATTTGTGGGTAGATATATAAATAAATAAATAAATGCATGAGTGAATACATAGGTCAATTACTGATTTTCAAAAACTTGAATGCCATAGCATCATTCAGTACTAAAATTATATTGAATAATAGATGTTTTATGATATATCATATAGTTGTGATCCTCTCATGTTTTTAACTTCTTTTCTTTTATAATTTTATTATTTTTTCCAGCTTTATTGAGATGACATAAAACATTGTGTAAGCTTAAGGTATGCAACGTGTTGATTTGATACACTTATATATGGCAAAATGTTTACCACTATAGTGTTAGCTCACACCTCCATCATGTCACGTAACTACCATTTCTTTTTTGTGGGGAGAATATTTAAAGATCTACTCTCCTAGCAACACTCAAGTCGATAATTTGTATTATTAACCACAGTAACCAGGCTGTATATTAAATCCCCAGAACTTATTCATCTTATAACTGGAATTTTTGCTTTGACCAACATCTCCTCATTTCCCCTACCCCAGCCCCTGGTAACCACCGTTTGACTCTGTTTCTGTGAGTTCAGCTTTGATATTACAGTATATCTCTGCCTGACTTATTTCACTTACCATAATGCCCTCAAGGTCCACTCACGTTGTCACAAATGACAGGATTTCTTTTTTTTTAATGGCTGAATAAAATTACACTGTGTATATATACCATGTCTTCTTTACCCATTCATCTGTTGATGAACGTTTATGTTGTTTCCATATCTTGGCTATTGTGAATGATGCTGCAGTGAACACAGGAGTGCAAATATCTCTTTGGGATCCTATTTTCATTTACTTTAGACATATACCCAGATGTGAGAATGGATCATATGGTAGTTCTATTTTTAATTATTTTTTCTTTTTAAAAAAAATGTATTTACTTTTGGCTGTATTGGGTCTTTGTTTCTATGCGAGGGCTTTCTCTAGTTGTGGCAGGCGGGGGCCACTCTTCATCGTGGTGCGCGGGCCTCTCACTATCGTGGCCTCTCTTGTTGTGGAGCACAGGCTCCAGACACGCAGGCTCAGTAGTTGTGGCTCACGGGCCTAGTTGCTCCACGGCATGTGGGATCTTCCCAGACCAGGGCTCGAACCTGTGTCCCCTGCATTGGCAGGCAGATTCTCAACCACTACGCCACCAGGGAAGCCCCTATTTTTAATCTTTTGAGGAACCTCCATACTGTTTTCCATAGTGGCTGCACCAATTTACATTGCCAACAACAGTGCAGATTCCCTTTTCTCCACATTCTCACCAACATTCTCTTGTTATTTCTCATCTTTTTGATAATAACCATTCTAACAGCTGTGAGGTGGTTTTGATTAGCATTTTCCTGATGATTAGTGATGTTGAGCACCTTTTCATGTACGTGTTAGCCATTTGTATATCTTCTTTGGAAAAATGTCTCTTCAGCTCCCCTGCCCATTTTTTAATCAGATTGTTTGGGTTTTTGCTATTGATTTTTTGTTAACATCTTTATTGGAATATAAATGCTTTACAATGGTGTGTTAGTTTCTGCTTTATAACAAAATGCATCAGCTATACACATACATATATCCCCATATCTCCTCCCTCTTGCCTCTCCCTCCCACCCTCCCGATCCTGCCCCTCTAGGTGGTCACAAAGCACCAAGCTGATCTCCCTGTGCTATATGGCTGCTTCCCACTAGTTATCTAAAAAAAAAAAAAATATTCTGAAGAACCTAGGAGCAGGACAGTAATGGACTTGAGGACACGGGGAGGGGGAAGGGTAAGCTGGGACAAAGTGAGAGAGTGGCATGGACATATATACACTTGTTATACATATATACATATATACACAAATTTGCTATTGATTTTTATGAGTTCTTTATATAATTTGGATATTAACCCCTTATCAGATATATAATTTACAAATATTTTCTCCCATTCTGTAAATTCCTTTTTATTTTGTTGATGGTTTTCTTTGCTGTACAGAAGTTTTTTAGTTACTGTAGTCCCACTTGTTGATATTTGGTTTTTTGCCTTTGCTTTTGATGTCAAATCTGAAAAGTCATTGTCAAGACCAAAGTCAAGGAATTTTGTCTCTCTTTTCTTCTAGAAGTTTCATGGTTTCACATCTTACTTTCAAGTCTTTAATCCATTTTGAGTTGATTTTTGTATATGGTGTAAGATAGGGGTCCAGTTATCATTGTTTTGCATGTGGCTATCCAGTTTTTCCAACACCATTTATTGAAGAGGCTACCTTTTCTCCCATTGTTTACCCTTGGCTCCTTTGTCATAAATTAATCTGATCTTTGTCATTTCTTCCTTTTGCTAACTTTGGGCTTAGTTGGTTCTTCTTATATGTTTTTAAGTTTTGCAAAACCGTACGAAATTTAAAGGCAGTTTCCTTTCTCCAAAGGGAGATGCTAAATTATCTAGCTATTAAGCGTATTAAGGATAATAGAGTAAATGTCCACAGTAATGGGGAAGAAGGAAGGAAGTGAGAGGGATGGAAGGAGGCAAGGAAGGCAAGATTAAAAAAAGAAAAAGGAAAGGAAAGGAAAGGAAATGGAAGAAACACTCAAGCTATCAAGTGATTGTGAAGGTTTGGATAGCAGTTAGAGGTCCAAGAGTAAAATGCAACATCATCCAAAGTCCTGGAAAAGGCAAAAAAATATAGGTTGATGTAGCTGTGTCTTCTCAAGTCTAAAATGAAAACCAGAATTAGATTAAATTATCTTTGATAAAAAAAATAATGAAAAAGACTCTTAATTATACTGGCGCATTAGAAGCTCTTTAAATAACATGAAAGTCCCCTACATACGAACAAGTTCCATTCCATTCCGAGAGCACGTCCATAAGTCCAATTTGTTCGAAAGTCCTGCAGTTAGCCTAGGTACGCACCTAACACAATCGGCTATATACTGCTGCTTTTACGCTTCCTTCTGGACATCGTGGGCTTGAAATAAAGATACTGTGCTGTGATACTCTATAGAGTACTATACAGTAAGGTACACAAAAGCACAACCACTTGTAGAGGATGCATGCACGTGACAGCGTACACCAGAAAGATGAACTAACTTATGCGATTGGACACGCGAATGCATGTTGACGTCTTTGAAAGTTCGCAACTTGAACGTTTGTCTGTAGGGGACTTGCTGTACTCAGAGTGATGCTTCTATCTTTTTCAACAGAATTAAATAGTAATGAGGAAAGCAAGGATTTTCTTTTCCCTGTAAATCCTTTCTCTATTGTCCAACCCTCTCCTCAACTTTCTACTTTTGGCAAAAAGGAGTCATTGGTTAGATAGAGAAGAGCCTCCTAGATTGCCCAGTACCAAATGAAGAAAATCAATAGGAAAGGTAAAGAAAGTTTCACACCATTTTCTGGACTCCATATGAGCCTGTAATAGGTAATAATAAGCATGTTTTCTTTCTGGAAACAAACTACTTACACAATATTGTAGATGGTGCAAATGAGAAGCTACCTTTTTTGCAGTTATATTTATGAGATTTTAACTTTTACACACAAAAAAATTAGAATTAAAAAGTATCCAATAATCTATTACACTTAACTACACACGAAAAGACTCATTAAGCTGATGGGACTGTGCCCTCCCAGTGAGAGTTATGTTAATGCGATTAAAATATGTAGGAGGAAACAAACAGCACCATAAATATCATAATTCTGTGCAAATACAAACCAGTCAAATAATGGTAAATTCAATGAAATCATAAAAATTTAAACCAGAATAAGACCTTAGAAAACAATGAATCCAACCTCTTCATATTAATATTTAAAGCTATATAACTGGATGACAGAGGTTGAACTAAACCCAGGTATCCAATGGCATGTGATTAACCCATGATGTACACTTTTGGAAAGAATATGGCTGTCTTTTGATTAAGTTTATCATTATGATCATCAGATATGCAAGCGAATTAATATGTAAATAGTTTAAGTTAATCCAAAAACCAGTCTGACAGATTTTCATTGACTACCTTGATTTGCCCAGTGGCTAACAAGATTATGAATTTTTAAATTGTCCATATTAAGTGGGTGTTCTTGGCTTTTACTATGCATATAAAATTATGGAAGTTTATATATATACTGGCCTATTAAATTCTAATATACATAATGCAGACATTAAACGGAGGGAAGTCTGGCAAAGCTATGCTGCAGCTCGTGAATACCAGTGATAAGCCTATCTGTCTTCAAGTTAATTGCAAATAATTTTACCTGAAATAGAAAAGTATTGCAGTTTTACATTCGCTTAAAATTAGTGGAAACTTCATATGTTGTTGCCACAGACTAGAAATATGTGTTAACCGTCTGACATGGTACGTGCTAATCACAAATATTGTCCTATCATGCCAGCTTTACTATTTGTGTATCAAACGTTTTCTTAATTACAGGTTATTATATGAAGCATGACAAAATAAATATCATGGCCATGCTTTTATTTAATTAGTAATATTCAATTTACTGGAAATTAGGGTTGTTTTGGTTCGTTTTAAGGGTATTTCTGAACATTTTATTCAGAAGATTGGCTGAACATTATCTTATTGAAATATCAAAGCAAGACTGATATATTTTATTCTAACAAAACTGCAGCTATTTTTTGTGAAGTTATCATGTTTTCTAAAAATTTAACATCAAATAGTTTTATATTATCATATACGCCATTCTAATATTTCTTAAGTAATTAGTTTCTTAAACAATAGAAATATACTTATTTTAAATCCTTTTCTGCTTCAAAAATTAATTAAATATTTATTTTGAATGAGGAGATAGGAAGGTATGCTCTATACTTAGCTGCCTTCACTGTACAAACAGAAAAATACATGGTGGTTGCATCTGGTAGAGGAAGGTACAACCTAGAGATACATCAAGCAGACCTAGATCATGGTTAGCAGGGAGGAGAACAGAGACCACATACGAAGAGAGGAAAATGAGAGAATATGATGGAAAAAAAGAAAGAAGCAAAGTAACTGCAGACAGTGGCATACACGTAGCAAACAGGGTTAGATTTTTAAGTCGAGGGTCAGTTTTATGACAAAGGAAAACAAATTTTAGCTCTCAGCATTGTGTGCAGGGAAGGACAGGAAGACAAGGAATGACAAGTGTCCAGAACAAGGGAGCAGAGTAGGAAGGTCTTGAGCTCACCTCGTCCCACAGACACACCAAAACTACAACTACATATAGTACAACTGTCTCTGAGAGTGACCTGAAGACTAGTAAAACAGATATTCTACAACTAAAGATATAAAGAAAAGACCAATTTGAGACATGTGGGAGGGGCAGAGACGTGGTCTAGTCAGAACCCACACCTCCAGTCTGGCAAACCATAAGTGGGAGAGATATCACAACGGTGGAGGTTTCCCCTGAGGAGCGAGAAATGTGAGGCCCACATCAGTTCCCCAGACTGGGAGACCTGCACCAGGAAGATAAGCCCTCATAAGGTTTGAATTTGAAAACTAGTGGGGCTTACACCCAGGAGAGCCAGATTGTTGTGGGAGACTGAGACATGGCTCTTGAAGGACTCATGCACAAACTCACTCCATGGTCCAGCTCAGAGGCAACAGCTTGAAAAGTGCCTGGATCATAGGAGAAGACTGACCCACTAATTTTAGGGCTTGTGCAGAGGGACAGGGACCTGCTGGAACTTCCTCTGCGGATGGAAGCACTGGTGGCACCTTGTTACTCTCCTTCCACCTAGCTAGCTGGTGTCGGCTGATACTGTTCCTGTCACTCCCCCTCAACTAAGCTAATACAGTGCACCCCACCCCAGCTGGGGACCCACCCTGCCCAACTTGCCCACTGCAGCTGGCCTTTCCAAAGCAGTTCCTACCTGCCCCATCTGGCAGGCCACCCCAGCTAGCACCAGTGCCTCTCCAAGGTGGCCCCCACTATGGTGTGGCCAGCCCTGCCCATCAGGGCACCTGCAGCAGTCATGGCTGAGCCATGTACTAGCTGCGCCAGGAGCCAGTGGATCTTACTAGGATTCTGACAGCTGTTGTGGCTGAGCCTTACAGCCAGCCAGCCTGGAAACCAACTCTGCTTACCTGTGTGCCTGCAGCAATCACAGCCCAACCACAATAGGAAGATGCATGCAGCCCATGCAGGAAATACTACTGGAGCATCTAGTTCTGGTGACCAGGGGACATTGTGCCATTGGGCTCCACGGGACAACTTTTACATAAGGCTATTCTTTCAAGACTAGAGGATGTAACAGATAAACCTAGACATAAAAACAAACACAGAGGCTTAGGCAAAATGAGAAGACAAAGGAATACCTTCCAAATGAAAGAATAAGACAAAACTTAGGAAAGTAACTAAATGAAATGGAGATAAGCAATTTACCAGGTAAACAGTTTAAAATAACACTCATAAAGATACTCGCCAAACTCAGGAGAAGAATGAATGAATTCAGTCAGAATGTCAAAAAAATAAATAAAAAAGAACCAATAAGAAATGAAGAATATGATAATTGAAATGAAAAATACCGTAGAGGGAATCAACAGATTAAAGATGTGGAAAAATGAATCAGTGATCTAAAAGACAGAGTAGTAGAAATCATCCAATCGGAAAAGCAAACAGAAAAAAGAATTTTAAAAAATGAGAATAGTTTAAGAGACCTCTGGGACAACAACAAGTAAACTATCATTCATATTAATGGGTCACAGAGGGAGGAGAATGGGAAAAAGGCACAGGAAAGTTACTAGAAAAAATAGTGGCTGAAAACTTCACTAACCTGATGAAGGAAACAGACATCCAAGTCTAGGATTCAGAATCCCAAACAAGATGAATCCAAAGAGACCCACACCAAGACACATTATAATTAAAATGTCAAAAGTTGAAGGTAAGAGAGAATCTTAAAAGCAGCAAGACAAAAATCACTAGTTACAGATAGGGGAGCACCTATAAGACTATCATCAGCTAACTTTTCAGCAGAAACTTTACAGGCCAAAAGGGACTGGCATGATATATTTAAAATGCTGAAAGAGGGCTTCCCTGGTGGCGCAATGGTTGAGAGTCCGCCTGCCAATGCAGGGGACGGGGGTTCGTGCCCTGGTCCGGGAAGATCCCGCATGCCACGGAGTGGCTGGGCCCGTGAGCCATGGCCGCTGGGCCTGCGTGTCCGGAGCCTGTGCTCCGCGGCGGGAGAGGCCACGACAGTGAGAGGCCCGCGTACCGCAAAAACAAACAAACAAACAACAACAAAAAAAATTGGTACATAACATTATATTAGTTTGCAACATAATAATTCAATCTTTGTACACACACAAAGTGATCAGCATAATAAGTCTAATTACATTTTAAAGTTTAAGAAACACTGGGATAGATTTTACATATCCTCCAGATTTAGATAGGCATATTTGAAAGAGTTTATCCAATATAGCAGAAGTAAGTTTATGACATGAACCTCTGAGAGGGATTAAAGCAACAAATGAAAGTTAGGGGGCTCTAAGAAGTGAAATTTTAATTGGACAAATAATCCTAATAATAAATAAAAGAGTGTATGGTACGTAAAAAAGCAAAAACAATACCAAAATGGTGTTGGGCAAGGAGTTCTCTGGAGTCTGGTTTTTTAAAGCAACAAGTATAATGCCTAATATTTAACTGGAATTTTGTTATATACCAGATGTTTTCTATATACCATATACTAGGCTCCTTATATGACTTAACTAATTTCTCCCTTATATAATAATTAATGTAATAATTAATTACATTAAATCTGTACAGTGGGAGGAAATTCTGTCTCCACTGTATAGAGGCAAACACGAAGAATTGAAGAAATTGAATAAATATCCCAAATATAAGTAGGTATTAAGTTGTGGTGGCAAGTTTCAAATCCAAGAAATCTCTCCCCTACGAAAATCATAAGATACTTTAACTGAAACGTGACTATGGCATTTTTTAAGAGCTAAAACTCTTAGAAGAAGATAAAAAAGTAAGTCTTAATGATCATGGATTAAATAAGGTCTTAGATATGGCACCAACAGCACAAGAGACAAAAGAAAAAATAGATAATTTAAATTTTATCAAAATTAAAAACTTCCCAGAACACCAAGCAAGAAAGTTAAAAAAAAAATAGAATGGGAGAAAAATATTGGAGATAATATATCAAATAAGGGACTTGTATCTAAAATATATAAAAACTCTTACAACTCAATTATAAAAGAACAAATAATGCAATTAAAAATGGGCAAAGGATACAAATGGATACTTATCCAAAAATATACAAATGGCCAATAAGCACATGAAAATATGCTCAGCACCATTAGTTGCTAGGAAAACGCAAATCAAAACCCCAGTGAGGTCCCATGTCACACCCAGTAGAATGGCTATAATCAAAAAGACAGATAATCACAAGGGTTGACAAGGATATGAAGAAATTGGAACCACTGTATTGAATGTAAATGCTGCAGACACTTAGAAAAACAACGTGCCAGTTCCTGAAAAAGTTAAATACAGAATTATCATATGACCAGCAATTCTACTGCTAGGTACAGAGAAATGAAGTAAACACATGACTATGCAAAAACTTACACATTAGTGCATGGCATCATTATTCATAAAAGTCAAAAACTGGAAACAACCCAAATGTCCTTCACCTGATGAATAGATAAAATGTGGTATATTTAATTCTGCAGTCAAAAGGAATGAAGTACTGATATATGCTGTAACCTGGATGAACCTTGAAAACATGCTAAGTGAAAGAAACCAGTCACAAAAGACTACATTATGTTCCATTTACATTAAATGTCTAGAATAGGCAAATCTATAGAGCTAGAAAGTAGATTAGTGTTTACCTAGGACAAGGGGATGGGGTGGGGGGAAATGGGAGTGAGTGCTAATGGGCATGGGGTTTCTTTGGGGGGAAGATAAAATACGTTCTAAGATTGATTATGATGGCTGTTGCACAACTCTAAATATACTAAAAACTGAATATTGTAAACTTTAAATGGGTGAATTTTCTGGTACATGAATTGCATCTCAAGGAAGCTGTTAAACAAAAAGGCCAATCACTAGGGTATAAGACTGTCAGTGAAAGAGCAAAGAAGCAGGGAAAGGGTAGAAAGGAGAGAAGAGGCCTAGGGACAGGGCTGAATAACAAGGTACAGGCTAGAATTGGAGTTGGTAGGCTTATCCTAGAGATTTTATAAAAACACAAACTCAAACTTTAAAATACATACTATACAGGACCACACAACTACTATTAATAATACACTTGATTTTAAAATTAAAATCAATATACACAACTGTTTTTTATTAATGGTGTTTTGGGAGGAAAAGCATACTTTGGAATTGGTCATAACATGAATTCAATCCAATATATGCCACTTACTAGCTGGTTAACCCTATAAAAGTTATTTAGCTTCCCTAAGTTCTGAGGCTTTCTCTATTTGTGAAATAGGGACACTGCTATATTTCTCTTAGTCTCACACTACATGTGAGGTGCTTGTGCCCAACATGGTGTTGGACTCAAAACATGGTAGCTGTTAGTAGAAGTAATAGTAAAAATCATTATCATTCAGTGATGATTACTACCAATTTGCCATATTCTACTGAAAGTTTTGCCAACAGAATAATCCAAATTTTGTTACTTAATAAAGTTTTGGCTCTAGATTCTACAACAGGTAGCTAAAAAAATCTTTCTATTTCATTTATATCAAACAGCTATAGAATAGTAAATATTTTTCATTATATAGAAGAAAACATATGAAAAAACGATAAGCATAAATAGCTGACCCGAAGCCCAACAGTATGTTATTACACAATAACATAACCCTCTCACTGTGGTATCACCACTTAGAAAAGAAAATTAAAGTAAAAGGAAAACAGAGCTATATGTATAGAAAATAGGAGACTAATAGAAATTGCAGTCTCAAAAAGAAGGGAAAGAGCAAGAAAAGTATACATATGCAACTGAGGGCAAATAATTCTTTATTATTATTATTATTCTATCAACTTAAATGGACAGTTTCAGTTTTGACAACAACATAGAAAAGGAAAAACGACATATAAATTTTGTATGTTGTAATATTATATTGTAACATAGCATAGTATATAATAATGTATAATAATTAGGGCCAAACATTTATCTATTTTACAGAGATCCTCCTTTAACTTTGAAAGATTAGGTAAACATGTATTTGTGCATTTATCCATAACACCCCTGCTAAAATGGTAGTTTAAAAATACAATGGCATTAAGCCACAAGGAATGAAACAACAGGAGAGCAGACATGAGATTTCCATATTTTACTAGGACATGGGAAAACTGAAAGCAGATAGGTGAGTGGTAGCTGGCCCCACTACACCCATGAGAGGCTCAGAACTGGCACAAGGCATCTTAAGTGCTGAGTGTAGCACAGTGCTGAAAACAGATGTATGGGTTAGAAGTCTTGTGTGTATAATGGAAAACTATGCCTAGGTCCTGTGACTATGCATTGTAGCCAGGCAGTAATTTCTCTATCCTCACCCCATGAAAAAGACTGGAGATTTATTCTCTAGGAAAATTGCACCAGAGATTTTCTGCACAGAAAACACCAGGCACAGAGGCATAGCACAGAAAGATTAAGTGAAATTTTGCATAATAAAGAGTGGAATCCTCTGTTATCTTATCCCATACTACTCCCAGAATGCCTCCATAAAAGAGGCTGGAAGATTCTTCTCTGTAGTAATTGAACAGTCCCAGATAATAGATACATTCCAAGGAATCTGCGGTTCACTGACCCATCAATTTTAATGCAGCCCACTCTTAGGTAGGTACAACTTGGCACACACAGCTTCTGTACTCCACTTTTAAATGTTAATGAACATCCAAAGAACACCAGACATTTGAAGATACCTCCAACGTGAAAAGCAGAGAGTAACAGTGAGGAAAGAGAAAGGAGGTGTATTTTATACAGCATCATCAGATGACTCTGTAAAAGACATGGAATAATTTAATAAATACCTTTTTTTTTAAGATGATGTTGGGGGTAGGAGTTTATTAATTAATTAATTTATTTTTTCTGTGTGGGATCTTCATTTCTGTGTGAGGGCTGTCTCTAGTTGTGGCAAGCGGGGGCCACTCTTCGTCGTGGTGCGTGGTCCTCTCACTATCGCAGCCTCTCTTGTTGCATAGCACAGGCTCCAGGCGTGCAGGCTCAGTAGTTGTGGCTCACGGGCCTAGTTGCTCCGCGGCATGTGGGATCCTCCCAGACCAGGGCTCGAACCCGTGTCCCCTGCATTAACAGGCAGATTCTCAACCACTGCGCCACCAGGGAAGCCCAATAAATACCATTTTTGAAAGACAGAAGTTAATAGGTTTTATTTAATATAGAAGTTAAAGATATGTACCTAATATATTTTTCATGCATATGTTTAAAAAATTACTGAACATCTTCCAATTCTAGGCATGAAGCAAATTACCAAGGGTAAGAAAAGATGAATAAAACAGTTTCTTCTTGAAGTAGCTCAAAGAAGAAAAGAGAAGAGAAATACACAGACATGAAATAATTACAACAAAATGTGATAAATGATAAAATAATAGGATGAATACAGTGTGAGGTATCATATAGGAACAATAATTAAATGTTTGGGAGAGTATCCTTCTGGAAGTATCATTAAGTTATACTTTAAAACAAACCCACCAATTCTATTACATGTGTAAATATGTGCTTACGTAATATAAGGAAAAATTTATAATTAAAAAATGTTGAGAAACTGTTTTCTCTAAAAACTGAAAACTTTATGGGTGAACCATATTTCAAAGAAACTGTCAACTTCATCCAATGTGCTCAGTAGGACTCCACTTACAATAGTGGGCCTACTCAAATTAATCAAGCACTGCACTGTGCTCTCTATTTTCAACTCTGGACTCTGACTATGACGCCACTTTAAATGGTTACAGAATTGGCATGGAGCTTTGGACAAATTGTATTAAAATCCTGTGGGAGGGACTTCCCTGGTGGTGCAGTGGTTAAGAATCCGCCTGCCAATGCAGGGGACACAGGTTCGAGCCCTGGTCCGGGAAGATCCCACATGCTGTGGAGCAACTAAGCCCGTGCGCCACCACTACTGAGCCTGCTCTCTAGAGCCAGTGAGCCACAACTACTGAGCCTGCGTGCCACAACTACTGAAGCCTGCGCGCATAGAGCCCATGCTCTGCAACAAGAGAAGCCACCACAATGAGAAGCCCGTGCACTGCGAGGAAGAGTAGCCCCCCTCGCCGCAACTAGGGAAAGCCCCCGTGCAGTAACAAAGACCCAGCACAGCCAAAATTATGTTAAATAAATAAATTTATTAAAAAAAATTCCTGTGGGAATTGCACTTAATTAAGCAATAATAATTTATCAAAAGCTTTACTAAGCTGTTAGTCTCATTTCACATTCATAAGAAGAAACATATCATTTTATAAATAATCACAATTTGTTCTCCGTCAAGGACACATATTAATCAATCTTTTAAATATTAATGTTTTGGGATAATTTTGTTCCATTTTAACACTTGGAGTCTACTATTTTATCCTAGTAAATTTCCATTAACTACAACCTGTTTTATATATATTATTAAGAACTGGCAATGATCCAGGTATAGGGTCTTAAGTTGATTTTTCAAAAAAATCCTTCTTTTCATTGACATTATAACTACATCTATGTAGAAATAACCACACGACATGGGGCAAAAACCAAAGACTTGTTTATCTTAAGTACATACTGACTTTTTTTATGTTCCCATTTGATACTACAATTGCTTGAGTACTCACTGGAACAAAGGCATGCAATGCACCCTATCTGGATGTTCTGAAGTTGTTTAGTTGCAAATTACATTTCTATGAAATATCTTTACTTTAAAATTTAGTTTGTATGTGTTGACAAGATTCTGATCAAATGGTTAGCAAACTTGATGATACATTATCGTGTCAAAACCTGATGGTTTTGTTCTGATTTCCTAACGTTCTTCACATAAATTTGATCTTATATTGTGTATTTGTTTACCCTCTCTATGGAAGTTCATATAATATATACCCCAATATACTCAGGATAACTGCTGGAGAAAGATTTGGCATTATTCCCATATGAAATTTTAGGAGGATGAAATTTGAAGAAATTAGATGCCTTCTTTTAGGTCACCAAACTGGTTAATGGCTAGATGAAATTGAGTTATTAGTTGAATTCTAATGCAAAGCTCCTTCATGATCTTTATGCCTAGTTTTCTCATGAATGCAAAAAGATAACTGCAATTTTCCTGTTGCCTTAACAAATACAGAAAAAATGAGAAATTGTATTGAAAATATTAAGACTAATATAAACAACGGCTGTAGGTAAAACATGAACAAAATAGCATCTAAATTATTAAGAAACATGAACTTATCGGTATTATCTCTTGAGATAACTCAAATTTTTAGCTAGAGTTTGATTATATAGTAGTTTAATGTTGTTAATATCTCTTTAACTGAATCTGATCAACTGATATTTTCCTTTCATACCATCATAGTAAACTTAGTAACTACCAGTTTTACACATCACATATTCTTCAACATTTTTGCTCAGCTATATTACACATTACAGTGTGCAAAACACCATGCTGCCATTCTTTCAGTTGTGGGAACAAAGAACAATATGGCAACAGACAAGAAAATCATTTAAGTGTTTGTGTGTATTTTATTCACTACTCTTCAATCCAATTTTAGAGATTAACTAACTGTGTCCCAATTCACAATCCCATAGTGACAGACCTGGAACATTGTAGTTAAGTGGTCTATCCACTCCATCATTTTGCACATGTTTGGAAATAACTCATGGATTTAGCTGGCTAGAATGGGAATTTTAATGATTTACATAGAAGAACATATCTAAATTAGGAAACCAATTTTTCTGTTGGTATTTTAGTTATGATAGTATTCTCTAGAGACTAGCCTAGGCATATCTTCTACCTACAAGGAAATAATCGTTACTTTATAACAGGGATTATTTCCCAATCCAGTCTTCCCCCACATATTATGGAATTATTAAATTATATTTATTCAACCTCTTCATACCTTTCTATTTGACTTTCTTCCAAAAGAACTGAGCAATCATCTGATGAATTTAATGAATGAATAAAGTCGATCCAAATGATTACAAAAAAGAAAAGTGCTTCCCCATAAACTTAGGGAGAGGTGACTTATTTTATTGATTTAATTTGCATTAGGAGTTTTTACTCTGAAGTATTTTTTCCAAAGTAAAAGAAAAAGGTACTTAAAATAATACTCTTAAAAAGTGACATTTTAATGTCATGGAATGAGTCAGTGGATCTTACTTGTGAGGTTTATGAGGTCAGGTTAATCTTCTGTAGTTAGCCAAATAACTCAAGGAAAACATAGCCATTAAGGAAAGGTTACATTATTTAGGTCTGCACTACTTGTGTACTTCTACATTACTTACATTCTTTTACAACTTCCCAGCTTTTTTGTTAATTTTGCACCTGACTTTTACAATTATCTTAGTGCAGTCAGTTTAATTGAAAGAAACAAGAGAACTTCAACTTCGTCTTCACTAAGATCAATATTATTATAAAAATACTTCAATTTAATGAAAATGCCTTTCTGGCAAAAGATCAAGAAATAGACTATTAGTGTCTTGTCTATTAATACATATAAATATCCCTGCATATTTAAGATTAAAAATAAACTAGACCTTTAAGCACTGACACTTTCTGGATCTTTCATCTAAGCTTTTGAAAGAACTTGTCTGTGATGGCTTAATTCATTCAAAACAACTTAAAATCTGTGAACTTAAAAACTGACTGAGAATCTGGCCTCTTTCTCTCTGAGAATCAGGCTTCCAAAATGTAGTAAGATTTCAAAAGAAGCAGCCTAGTTACTCATCCTCTGCTTACTCAGAGTAGCCCTGGCTGAATGCTGTGACTCTGTCGTAACTTCTGGGTTAAGTATCTGTGTACTGAATAGCAAATGGAGTATCTCTAGGGCACAATGTCATGTTGCATCATGCAAGGTGCATTTTCAGCACTGATACCCAAGCAAATTTGTTTGCTGCAGTAGCCATAGCAGAAGCATCTGAAAACTTACAACCCCTTCACATCGTAAGTGAGATCTTTCACACATCTTCACTTAATATATTCTACTCTCCCAGATGTACTATAGAATTATTAGCTCCAATTGCACAAGTCCAAACACGGCATCTGGAAACATCCCTCTGTGTAGAGGGTAGATACATTCCTAATCTGTTGTTTGAGGTGGTATAAACTTGGACTCTCTCCATGGCTGTCATCTACAAGATTTGTTACAAATTACTCTGGGAACAAGTGTAAAATCCTGCAATGTCATATCTTCTAGGGAAATTACTGTGTTCTATTAAGAAAGTTATAAATCTTGACTTCCTCTGGGATTATTTTCACTATACTTTCCTAAATGTGTAGCCATAACCACATAGTCAGATATTTATAAGAGATAAGGGCTGGAACCATGCAAATCATGGCACAGGGAATTGAGGTTTAAGAATTATGTGGGAGAATAAAAACATGAAGTAAATGCTAATGATAATCTGAAGTCATTACCCATAATAGTTCAGCTAACAGTTCTTGAGTACTAAATGCCAAGCATTATGTTTAGTATTTTATATACAAGATCTCATTTAAATATATGATGCCAGAGAACAAGGATGAGCTCACCAACAGAAGAAAGATGGGCTGGAAAATACAAGTTTAGCCTATAAGAAAGATTTCTAGAAGATCATCTTTCGATGGCAGAAAGTTTTGTGAGGTGATAGAGCAGAAAGGAGCTTTCAATGACAGGAGTTTCTTTCTGGGAAAAGGACCTAGGACAGTCAGACTCAGGGTAAACTCAGTTCTGGGTGAGTCCATGTGTGCTCTGTACAAAATATCTGTCCCACCATCCCAGCATTGGAGACCTGTTCCAGTGCTGGAAAACTGCCACCTTCTGTTAGAACCAAATTTGGGTCCGTGCATACACGTGCAGTGAAGCCAATCTACTACACTGGGTTGTGGTGAGGGAAGTGCAGCATTTTTTGCAGGGTACCAAGTAAGGAGTCCAGCTAATGCTCAAGAGACACGAACACCTAGATGGCTTTCAGGGGAAGGTTTTTTACTTGTTTTTCTTTTTTTTTTGCCATAGCTTGTAGCTTGCAGGATCTTAGTTCCCTGACCAGGGATTGAACCTGGGGCCACAGCAGTGAAAGCGCCAAGTCCTAACCACTAGATCACCAGGGAAATCAGGATGATTTTCCATAAAGACAGGGTGAAGGCAGGGGTTGTGGGGTGCTGTGATCAGCTCATGGACTTTCTTCTGATTGGTGGGTGGTGAGGTAATCAGGAGTCAACATCACCAACCTTCTGGTTCCAATTCGTCTGGGGTCTACCTGCTTGTGTGCAGCATATAATCAACTTCCTCCACCTTGTGAGGGGTCAATATCTGTCAGACGGCTCAAAGGATATGGCTCAGAATATTGTCTATAGCCTTGAGGAGGAACTAAAGGTCCGAAACTTTGTTTAATGGCTAAATTATTATTACTTTGCTATGCTTGACTGTTTTCCTTTCTTTCTGCATTTTCTCACTTCTCCAATTAAATTTAGCCTTTGGAACTCAAGGAAGGCCTAGGGGGCTAAAGTTTTTCTACAGACAAGGGACAGGTGGAGGACATGGGAGAGTCTGTCCCAGGAAGGCCCCATAGTGTCCTGCTCTGTTACACTACCAAGAAGCACTCAAGTGTCTAGGGTCAGTCAAAGCAGGCCTTTGGAGTTCTGGTAGGCTGCAGCTGAAGGGGGTCAGTCTACTGAGCTACAAAAACATGGGTTTAAAAAAGAGATTTAAGGGCTTCCCTGGTGGTGCAGTGGTTGAGAGTCCGCCTGCAGATGCAGGGAACACGGGTCCGTGCCCCGGTCCTGGAGGATCCCACATGCCGCTGGGTGGCTGGGCCCGTGAGCCATGGCCGCTGAGCCTGAGCATCCGGAGCCTTGCTCCGCAGCGGGAGAGGCCACAACAGTGAGAGGCCCGCGTACCGCAAAAAATAAAAAATAAAAAAGAGATTTAAGGCCAGGAACAGGAAGGTCAAGTATTTTCCCAAGGTCAAATCCGGTTCAAAATACTAGAGATGCTACCCTGGTGGTGCAATGGTAAGAATCCGCCTGCCAATGCAGGGGACACGGGTTCGATCCCTCGTCCGGGAAGATCCCAGGTGCCGCGGAGCAACAAAGCCCGCGTGCCACAACTACTGAGCCTGCGCTCTAGAGCCCGCGTGCCACAACTATTGAAGCTGGCGCACCGCAATGAAGAGCCCGTGCTCTGCAACAAGAGAGGCCACCACAATGAGAAGCCCACGAACCGCAATGAAGAGGTAGCTCCAACTCGCCGCATCTAGAGACAGCCCGCGCGCAGCAGCGAGGACGCAACGCAGCCAAAAATAAATAAATAAATTTACTGAAAAAAAGAAGAAGAAAAAAAAAAAAAACACACTAGTGATGTATTCTAATGCATCTAGGGAGTAAACCACTACAGATAGCTTGGAATAAAGCCTTAACTAAACCCTGGCCCCATTACCCTGCCTATCTCCCTTCTCCTCTCGCCCCTAACCTCATTTATTCTTCAGGAAATGCCTGCTTCGCGAAGTTGTGGATAAAGAGATCTCTGGGCCCTCTCAGTAAATGGGGTTTCAGTCCCACTTCCGAGGACCGTTCCCTATTACTCCCTCTTCCCTTTCCGTATCTGACCTCTAGCCAGGCAACCACTGGGAAGAAGACGTAAAGAAGAAAAGGAAAAGGAGACTAAAGTCGTTTTTATAACATTTTAGATGCTTTTAGAAAGGTTGTTCACGTCATTTCCAGATTCCATGAACAGATCATCAAGGTATCACTCAAGTTAAAGACACAGGACTTTTTCCCTCCCACTCCCTTCTCCACGCATCAGTGGAAGGGGAGGGAGAAGGGAGAGAGAAGAGGGAAGAGGGGGAAAAGTGAGAGAAGCAAGATGAGAAAGGGGTGTTGAAGGAAGAGACGAGGGCAAGAAGAGACGAGTGGTCGGAGTTGTAGGGAGCTCGGGGCGTCTGCCCACCTGCGCTCCGGACCCGCCCGGGAGCGACGCCCGCGTCTCGCAGCGCGCAGCCAATTCCGCGGCCCCGAGAGCAGCCAGGACGCGCTGCTCTCCGCCCGGCGGCGGCCGGCGCCCAGCACCGCAGCGCCTGCCGGCCCTCCCGTTCGCCCCCGGGCCGGGGAGCCACCTTTCCTGCTGCGGACTGCTGCGGGGAGTGCTCGCGGTGAGTGTGGGGCTCCGCGCCTGGCAAGGGAGAGCGCGCGGTGCCCGCAGCAGGCGCACAGGTGGGGATGGAGCGCGGGGGAGCCCCGGGCAGCTCCTGCAGTGGGCAGGAGGGCCGGGAAGCCTTGCGGGGCTGGGGCCGAATTCCTTTCCTTCACTTATTTGGCGGCGAACGTGCAGCTCTGGAATTCCAGAGTCGCCCTTTCGCACTTCGTCCGTAACCTCTGCTCCCCAGGGCTGAAGTTGTGGGAAGCAGGCGTGGCCCAAGGCGGAGCAGGTGGTCCAGGCTGGGAGGCAGGGGTCCGGCTCCGTCTCTAGGGCGAGGGGTGGCGGTCCGAGCCGGCGACACCCTACTTCGGGGGTAGGCTCCCGGCGCTCACGCCTTGAGGAGCTGCTGTGGTGGGGAGAGAAGGGGCTCAGGACAGAATCCAGCCCTGGAAGCACAGGAGAGTCTTGACTCCAACCCTCGGTGGGATCTGGGGAGGACTCTGGGGAAAGGGATTAGAGAAATGTGAGGAGCCAGGCAGAGGCGTAGATCGGGAAAAAAAGAGCAGTTTTCTAACTTGATTTCCCAAGGGTATGAACCCCTGAGGTAAAAGGGCAGGAGAGAGCTTCCACCTCGCGTAGGCAAAGTGCCTGGGCTGCTGTGGGTCCTGACCATCGAAGGAAAGGCGCCCTGTTATTTAGAGGCATGGTTGAGCAAAGAAGGAAAGGGGATTGGAGTGAGGGTTCATCCTCAAGGTTCCTGTTCCTCAGGGAGCTGGGAGAGCTGCATCTGTGTTTCCAGAAAATTAAAGAATAAAATTGAGGAGATGAGAAGGAAGAACACATATGGAGATTAGCATTTTGGGTGCCTCAAATGCTGGATTTGGGTTTTGGGTTATTTCCATTTGCATGAAAGAGGTAGCCCCTCATAAGGCACTGGGTGGGAACAGAAGATGCGCTGCCACGACCTTTGGAAGAAACCTTGAGAAGACTTCTTTTTCTACATGTAAAGTACTTCCCAGGCACCTTGACGACTGTAATATAGTGAAGCTGATTGTTAAGTGAACATTTAAGATGACATAGCAGGGAGCACCACCGACCCCTCCCCTCAATTTTTCTAGAATATCTTTGTTATCATTGCAGTTTGATTAAATTTTAGGGGGTGTGCTGTACCAAAAGCCAGTAAAATGGAACACATTCAAAATGGTTTTCCCCTGGTTCCATTTACATACAAGTCTTTGAAATTTGATTTGTTGATCAACAAGCTAATGACCTTTAAGTTTGAGTTGCCCCAATGTCTATGTGTTAGTTGAGGGAGGTGGCCTAGACTCTCAGCTGGCTTTCACTAAGGGAGTGGGAGTGTTAACAGCCAAAGCAAACCTAAGGAAGACTGTGCCATCTCTCTGGGCTCGCAGATGCTCTTCCTTCTCTTTCCCTTTCTCCGTCTTCAGACTCATAAGCAGGTTCAAGTATTATCACTTTGTGTCTCCTCCCAGGAAAGTGTAGTACTTGCGCCTCTCCACCCCATTCTAATCTGTGAAAAGTGGTTTTCTATGCTTTGGATAGATTGTTCATTAAATTCAGATGTTTGTAGAACAAATATTATACTTACCTGTATTAGCTTAGGAGTTCCCAGATATGAAAAATAACTTATTTTACTTATTTTGTCCAAGAAATTTTAGTACATTTTCCCATACCTCCTTTAGTCAGTGTGAATCATTTGTCAAGCTTCACCCACTGAGGTTTATTACAAAGCTGATGAGCTTCAGGTGTATCAAGGGGTTGTTCTCTCTTAACAATATATAAAGTTCTCTGTTGGAATGAAGATTTAAAGAATAATGCAGTTTTTGCCACTTTACCTCGTTAGGCAAGTTTTATAGATGGCTGGGATTGAGCAATTGTAGCACATTTGTAAAGGAAGCTTTTTCATTGTTTTAAATACATAAATATATGACTGAGCTACTTTTATAAAGTTTTTAGGCATATTGTTCTTATGAAGACTTACATAAAGATGCTAATAAAAATAATACAACATACCCATATTTCTTAAGAAATTTTAAATTTAAAATTGGGTGCATGTCTCTTTTCAAAGACTTGCACAATTATAACTTAATTCTTAATTCCAAATGAGAGGAGTGATAATTTGAATAGTTTGAATTTTCTGATCTAGTAAATGTGGTCCTTTTGAATTTGATTAACTAATATTGAAATTATTTCAAAGATTTTTGAAGAGTACTTTCTGGTATATTAGTAATAAATGGTTAATATAAAACAACATGGACACGGTAAGATTTGAAAGGCCATGGCAGGGTTCTCTTTTTTCAATATTAGTTTAAGAGGTGGGAAGGATGCTGTTTGAGGCAATGTAAACAAGATGTGGCATGTTGCTTACTGATTGCTATGAACAAAAAACACTAATAATCCTTAGGTGATGGAGTCCTGAGACCCCTAGGGAGGCTTCTGTAGTGATCTGATATAGAGTCACAGTCCTGTACCCCACAGTGGGAAACCTTGCTTTCCACTCCCTCGCCTTAAATTAGACAGGCAAGAAATACTAATTTCTGTGCTAAAAGTGAAGACCCATGAAGTGCAGTAGGGAAACTTGGAATTGGCATCTGTTACAGAAATTACTCCTTGCACTTGAAAAAGTATAAAGAGAAATGTTTTAGAGCCTACGAATGAACATAAATAGGCAAAGATCATATTAATGAGTACACACCAGTATTAAAGAGGAATGACTGTACTGACCTGATAATTTCTTCAGTTCCCCGGTGGTGTTTCCTTCTCTCAGAAATAATATGTGGCCTGTTAGCCCATGGTGTGGAGTATCTATTTTCTTCTCTGTACAATGGGAAGCCATTAAAGAATTTCTGGTGAGAAACTTTTACCAGAATCCTTTTGCTATTGTGTCAAGATCATCTCCTGAAAGACAAGAGGGGAAACAAGGAGGCTGTTAAGAGGCTACTAGAATTTCTTAGCCTAGTCTTTAACCAGAGTAATAGCCGTGGAAATGATGAGAAGTGGCAGGATTCTGGATATATTTGGAGGTAAAAGTGCCAAGACTTGGTGATGGATTAGATGTGGTTGCTGACAGAAGGAAAGAAATCAAGGCTCACGTCTAGATTTATGACCAGGGTAACTGGAAGAAAGCAATTGTCACCAACTGATACGGGAAAACTAAGGAGAAGCAGTTAAGTTTTGAGCAGCCTATTAGATATTCAGGTGCAGGCATCAGTGCATAAATGGTATTTAAAACGATAGGACTTTACGAAATGATTTAAGGAGAGAATGTATTTAAAGGATCAGACTGAGAAGGATCAGAGAGCTCAAAATGTGGACACTGAAGAGAACAGGAGCCAGAAAAGGAAACTCAGAAGTAGCAATCAGTGAAATAGGGGGAAATCCAGAAGGATATAAGATCATGGAAGCCGCGAGAAGAAAGTATTTAAGAAGGAGGAAGTGATGATTAGCTACATCCAATGCTATGGAAGAGTTAAATTATGTGAGGACAAAGAATTACCTTGGAATTTTATCTGACCTTGATAAGAGTTATTTCAGTTGAAATGGTGGTGACAAAAGATTGACCAATAAGGACTGACTAAAGATTGGTGACCTAGTGATTCCAATCCTAGGAATTTATCTTACAGATATATTTTTACACTGGAAAAATAATATATGTTCACACCTATTCCCTGAAACTTTTTATATTAGTAAACAGTTGAAAACAATAAATACTTGTAAATAGAAAACAAGTAAAATAAACCATGTACATCCATTCAATGGAATATTACCTAGCTGCTAAAATTATTAAGGCAGCATTCTGTATACTAATATGAAAAGATCTTCAAAGTAGATTAAGGAGAAAAAATTGCAATGCAGTGTGCATGAGTTATCATTTATTAAGGAACAAAAAATGAGCCTATTTATGAAAGTATATACCATAAAAATGGATTACAGTGGTTACCTACAGGGAGGGAAAGTGAATGGTAGGGTACAATATTGGGAGGGAGATTGTTTTATATAGACTTTAAGTCTTATATAGACTTTAATACTTTGTTATGCACACATAGATTAGCTATTTAAAATATCAAATAAAATCTATACATAAATCTGAAAAAAAATTTGTAATTTAAAATAATAATGATAAAAGAAGTAATGGGAAGTGAGGAAGTGAATGCTCTGTATAAAATAAGTCCTTCAAGAAGAGGATTAAAAGTAGCTGGAGCGGGACATGGAGATTTGTTCTTAATATGGAAGCTTTAATGTTGGAATTAGACAAATGAGAATGAACTAGACAGAAGAAAACATTGGTTTTTAAAAAAGAGGACAACTATGGGAGCAAAATCCCTTAATAACTGGTAGAGATGGAATTCCAGAAACTAGTCAACGATGGTACGAACATGACCGGGAAAAGGACCTTTTCCCACAGACCCCCAGATCTGGATCAGTCCTCTGATCAGCCTCCTACATTCCTAAAGCGCTGCCTGGGACATTGATATAAACTATTCTAATTGATACTGCTGTAGTCTTAGTTCTAATGTCATTTGGACACTCAACCTCTCATCATATCTTTTTTTTAACCTTTTTTTGGGGGTGGGCATCCTCTGTAGTTCTCTCCAGTAGCTGGAGCACAGCTTGCCACCCTTCTCAAAATTAACTCTGTCTCTGCCCCCTTCACTCTTAGGATAATTCTTTCCTGGGAATACAGAGACTCCCAGGAATGAAGCTCCCTCACCACTTCTAACTCTTGTGCATGTATCTGCTCACTTGCTCCCCTTCCTTCCAGTTCTGTAGTCCAGCTGACCTCCCTCTCTGTTCTGGATCCCACAGCTGTCCCACTCCATTCTGAACCTGGCTTCATAAACCATTCTTTATATCACGTGCAACTTTAACCTCTTCTTTAATGACTTCATCATTTGAGTATATTATTGGGATCATATCATTCCCATACTTAAAACAAGCAAACATAAAGGCGTCTCATGATCCTGAGTACCCCCTACATCTAGTCTCCTATTCACTCCTGCTTTACTCAGCCAGCTTCTAGAAAAAAAATGAACATAAGTACAAATGTTTGCAGATAACTTTTGTCAATTAAGAGACTCACTGAAGCCCATCCATGGGAATAAGGAATCCTTCCTGGACCTTCTTAAAAAATAATTTCCTTAGCTACTATGGTTTCAGCTACCTCCAAATGATATGATGGTTCCTAGTTTTCCCAAATGTGAAGATGAATCTCAGTTCTAGTATTGCCCATTAACAGTCCTCTTTTGCTGTATCCAAGTCCCAACAATACATACTACCTTCATGATTTTTTCTATACCTTCACATCACGTTATTTCTTCTTTACATAATTTCTCTTTAAATTGAATCACATTTTATTATTTATTTATTTTGGGGAGGTACGCGGGTCTCTCACTGCTGTGGCCTCTCCTGTTGCGGAGCACAAGGCTCCGGACGCGCAGGCTCAGTGGCCATGGCTCACGGGCCTAGCCTCTCTGCGGCATGTGGGATCTTCCCGGACCGGGGCACGAACCCGTGTCCCCTGCATCGGCAGGCGGACTCTCAACCACTGCGCCACCAGGGAAGCCCTGAATCACATTTTAAAACAAATAAATAAAAATAAAATTCTTATCACTGTTTTTAGTGGAAAAATCAATATTACTGCTACATGTAAGAGACAATGATATTAGAAAGGAGTATAGCAAAAAATGTGTTATTAAATTTTAATCAGATATTTATTGCCAGCTAAGAGCCTTGAGCCTGAGGCGTATAAGGGAGATAGCAAAAGTTAAAAACAAATTTTCACTAAACTGAAACTTTCTCAAAGGGTTAATCCAAAGGGAAAGAAAATTGAAAAGGGAATCGATTCCTCTCTATGTGACACAGTGTTATTTAACGCCATGACTTAGAACAAGTAAAGCCATGTCGAGTATCACCAGTGGGACTTGCACTTGGGAAAATTCCCCTGTCTTCTGCATATCGAGCCGAAACCTCCTCATTAAGCTACAGACCCTGGAGATCACCATATGGACAGATGAATGACCCCCAGGCACAGTCAACAGGTTCATAATTAAATTCATCTTCTTTCTCCCCTGTTTAAGCCTGTTATAGTCTACATCCTGTCAGAGTACCTCCCAGGTTCTTTATTTTAAAAAGTTTTTCTCCATACCCAGCCGAATTCAGTCAGTCTGATGGGTCTCTTGAATCTACTTTCCTGATCATCCATTAACTTACTTTAACTCAGTATGCCTGGCCTGGATTCTCTCTTTTTTTTTTAAATAAATTTATTTATTTTCAGCTGCTTTGGTTCTTCCTCGCTGTGTGCAGCTTTCTCTAGTTTTGACGAGCGGGAGCTTCTCATTGCGGTGGCTTCTCTTGCTGCGGAGCACGGGCTCTAGGCACGCGGGCTTCAATAGTTATGGCACGTGGGCTAAGTAGTTGTGGCTCACGGGCTCTAGAGCGCAGGCTCAGTAGTTGTGGCGCACGGGCTTAGTTGTCCGTGGCATGTGGGATCTTCCCGGACCAGGGCCTCTAACCCATGTCCCCTGCATTGGCAGGCAGATTCTTAACCACTGCGCCACCAGGGAAGCCCTGGCCTGTATTCTTTTAAAACCTTCAACCTCGTCTCCCTGGACCTAGCCTTGCCTCCATGAATCATTTGTCCCACACTCTCACCAAATTAATTTTAGAGATTAGTTCTGTCCCATGCTTTAGTGACTCCCCTTTTCCTTCTGGGAAGAAGCCAAGCCACGTACCTCACTCTCCCAGTCTCCTTTCTGTATTTCTGCTCCTGTTTACTTCCTGCCACTCCAAGTTGCCCACCTGCAGCTGTGCTTCGGCAATAGGGTACGACTCACACTTAATCTGATACATGTGGTTTTCTTCTCTGTTCGCCACTTAGCTCTGAATATTCTTCCTTCCACCTGCCAAATTCTTAGTCGTTTGACCAAATGCAGGTTTATTTGTTTTCCTTTCCAGACCCCTTTCCTAGCCAAAAAATAACCCACTCTTGTACACTAGTTATGGCCCTTTTGCTAGCTTCCGTGCTACAGTCACCATGCTGTTTGTATTTTATTTATTTGCATATATCTTCTCACCATTAGACCAGTGAGTCCTTGGAAGCAAGAGTTGAGTCTTTTTAGTCTGTTTCTCCCGACTGAATGAATCATAGTACTTGGTACAAGAGGCACCAAAGGGAAACTTCTCTGACTCGTGTTTCCTGGGGTAAGAGCACCTGTAAACAAGCTGTGACACCGAACTCTTCACAAATACCCTTGGATTGGAGTGTTTTTGTAAAAATCACGTCAAAAAATTCTTTTTCTCTGTTCAGTGGTGGCTTTCTTTATGGCATTTCACTCTTTCAACTTGTCTCATAAAATTAAAATGCAAAAAAACTCAGAGAAGTTTCTTAACATAATCTTCTGTACTCCATAATCTCCAGATGGCTATTTTTCTTGTATAATAAAATCTCAAGGGAAGAATATTATATAACCTCACTCAATAACCCACTTGAGCATTTCAACTACCTTAATTTTTATGCAATATGGATTGACATTGCTGTAGGCATTTCTATTCTTTTTTGAAATGGACAATATGTGGTTACATTTTCCTTATATCAGTCTTTTCATCTGTTTTAAGACAATGTCAACTAATATTGAACAAAAATATCTCAATTAAATCAAGAGTTATTGATACTCATTCATCTTTTGCAAATGCTTAACTTTCAACCTTATCCAAGATACAGAGGTTTTGGCTCCAGTTTAACTTGAATCTTTCATCTCTTTTTGTGTTATTTATCCACTTATGAATTAATATATATCAATGTATTAACATACTCATAGTGAGAATTAATGGACTAAAATCTTTTTTGAGATAGTTGTTTTATATAAGTAAAAACCAGTATATATGTTAAATCCATCAAGGTTATATGCAAATCGCTAGCCATCAAAAGCCCTAATTTTTTTTTTTTTTAAAGCCCTAATTTTATAATTATGTTTTTGCCTTACAGTACTTTGCTTTTTGAGGCATTTGTGATATTTTTAAATGTATACAAATATGATTTTGTTCTCTAATTACCATAGCAAGCAAGATTCCTGACTGTTTCATTAATAGCTAAGATCATTTCAGGAAAAGACTAATTTGGCTCATCTTACAAGCAAGGATTACTTGGTAATGTGGTGCAAGTAACAATGTATAGGTCAGTTGTATATTTTCATAGCTTCTTATTAAATAGTGCTTGAAACAATGAGTTCCAGATTTGGAAAGTGGTCATTTCAACATTCTGTCTGCATATTATCCAGTGCAGCCACTGCAACACAGCACTAACAATTCAAGGCATCTTTTAGCTTTTCTTTAGAATCTTGGCAGCTGTGCTTGACAAGGCAAAGACCCTTCAATCTTTATATTTCTAGGTGAAATAAAAGCACTGGAACTCTCTTTTATTACCTTTCATAACTAAAGACTAGACTGTATGATTTGGAGCCTTTCTGTTTTGAGAAAAGGAACTTGGATTGCAAATGCTCAAAGAACCATTTTCTGTCAAATTCAACTGTAGATCTTTTCCCCTGTTCTCTGACTAGGTTCAACCAGCCATCATCAATCCTAGAAGGTATCAGAAGAGAGAAACTAATATTCTTCCCTTCGTAGTCATAATCCTGGAAAGGGCTTTCAAATGAAAGGTTAAAATCCTGACAAACTTCATTTTTGTCCTTAATAAGTTTACCAAGATTTAGCTCAAATCTATGTAAGTTTCCTTTCTATCCATGTCCTCCCAAATATGCCCTTTCACTAAAAGTATTTGCAGTCTTTCATTGAACATCATTGCTACTTCAGGACCGAAGTGGAGAAAAGCTGTAAAGAGTGTTGCAGTTTTTAAAAAGTACATAAATACACCACATCAATGTAAAATTGTAGATGGACAATAATTCTGCAGTGACTAAGAAGGTTATATTAAAACCAGTGTCACATGTTGGAACATTCATTCAGAAGAACATCTGATTTGATGTAAGATACAGATATGTAGGCTTCATAGTGAAACAGTAGGGAGGTAAGAGTTTTCTGAGTGAATAAATTTATGATTATCTGTAGCATACAAAAGTGTTATTGGACCTCACTAAATGAGATGTAGAAGAAATACCCTGCCCTGGATACAAATTGAGTAAGGAAATAGAAGAATGATTAACAAAATTGAACTATACATAATTCCATGAGTACAGTCATAATGGCTTGAGAACAAACTTTTTGATAGTTTTCACAGCTGCATTCCAGTGTATTACTACATTTCATCTTCACGTTTGGACAGGAATGATTATCCCCATTTTATGGAAGAGGAAAGTGATTCCCAATGGTTTGTCCTATAGACAGGGGCTCATAAGTGATAGAACTAGGGGCACAAATCCAAATTTCAACTCGGTCCAGCCTTCTTCCAACTATAGAAAATGTTGCCCTTCAACCATAAAATATTTGAGAAAAAAACTGCATCCTCCTCTGGATTCAGTTTTAAGATGAATTTTACCATTTTCATTGTTAGGCTTAAAACAAAAATGAATTGCAAAATTTGCACTTAAAACTAAAAAGTATTTTCTTTCATATTACTCACTTTACAGATATTTACAAATATAAAAATGTGATTTTATTCTAATAACATTTTCCTCATTGTTGAAAACATGTATGTATAAAATATTTAAAGAATAAAAATCTCCATAATTCTATCATAACATTCTCACAGGAATTAAGCCTTATATCAAATTTTTGAAATTTTTGTGGAATTGATAGCCAAAATTATATATTTCAGTTCTTATTATTTTTCATTTGATTACCTATAAGGTTGAATATATTTTTAAAATTTTTGTGGTCATTCGAATTTCTCCTTTTTGAATTATCTGCCAGTGCCTTTTGCTCATATTACCATGGACATGTTTAGGTTTTACAAAGCTTTGTCATATGTTGCAAATTTTCCCACATTGTTAATGTCTTTGAACTTGTGATGGCATAGTCTTAGAACTCGTGATGGCATATAAGTTTAAATTTTATGTGATTAAACATTTTGATTTCTTTTTTTACTTTGGTTTTGGTTTCATGAAACCAGAGGTAAGCTTACAACTTTCCATCCCAAGATCAGTTGGATATTTGTTCATATTTTCCAATTTTAATGATCTTATTCATTTTATATGTAGCCTTTTGATCAAGCTGTAATTATTTTTATATATCATGTGTGATGAATTGCTGTCTTTTTTTTTTTTTTTAAAAGCTGTGGTTTTCTTTTTTTTTTGAAGATGTTGGGGGTAGGAGTTTTTATTAATTAATTTATTTTATTTTTGTTGTGTTGGGTCTTTGTTTCTCTGCAAGGGCTTTCTCTAGTTGTGGCAAGCGGGGGCCATTCTTCATCGCGGTGCGCTGGCCTCTCACTATCGCGGCCTCTCTTGTTGAGGAGCACAGGCTCCAGACGCGCAGGCTCAGTAGTTGTGGCTCACGGGCCTAGTTGCTCCGCGGCATGTGGGATCCTCCCAGACCAGGGCTCGAACCCATGTCCCCTGCATTAGCAGGCAGATTCTCTACCACTGCGCCACCAGGGAAGCCCTGAATTGCTGTTTTGATCTTTATCCTGAAGAGTTAGCCTACTGTCGTAATACCATGCCTTGAAAAGTTGTTCTGCCCTCATAAGCATGAAATATTAAATTTATCAACTACTAGGTGCTTCTGTTTGCAGTGATCAGTGCTGCTTAATTTTTCTCTCTTGATAGTTGCAGCATATTTGTACTACTTTAAGTTTTTATAAATTTTGTAACATTTTAACAACTGTAGGGCAAGGGTTTTTAAAATCACTCTTCTCCAAAATTTTGTTTATTCTTTCCTGTTTGTTCCCTCTCAGTGAACATGGGTAATTTTGTGAGATATCAAAAAAGTTAAGATTTTTATTGGAATAACATTTTGAGTAAAAATTAATGTGAAAGGCCTGACTGGATTTCCCATGGAGGAATATGATATCTCTTGATTTATCTAGGGCTTATTTCATGTTTGTCAATAAAGTTTTATAATTGACTTCTTATGGGTTCCACACATTCTTATTTGGGTTTTTCCTTGGTATTTCATGTTATGGAATATTAATATGAGTGCTAATTATTTCTTATTACATCTCCTTGTGGTTATGGCTAGTTCACAGAAAAGTCATTTATTTTTATTCGCTTGTCTTTAGTTTGCTCAATTCGTGTTAATATGAATAGATTTTTAGTTCATTCTGTTGGCCATTTAAAATGGACAGTAACACATTCTGAATCTAAAGTTTTGTCTATTTCATATTTTAAGCCAAACAAAAGTATGTAATTATATTTATAGAGCTGTTCCATTAGAATTACTATATATCATTCTCAATTGTACAAACCAAATAGTGTACCAATGAATTCTAATGTTCCTCTTTGATTTAATATTTATTTTGAAGAAGCTGTTATAAATGACAGGGTTTGGGGTTTTGTATTTAAATATTTTCAGCTGATGCTTATTTTTTATTATTATATTGTGGCCAGAAAATATAGCCAGCATGATTTTTATTTGAGATGCTTTAGTAAGGTTTTCTTTTTGGTCTACATACGTTTAATTTCTGTAAAATATACTGCACAGTTGAAAAGCAGTGAATTATGTGCTGTGTTCCACACTAAAATTCATCAATATATTCATCAATCTATATTCTTATGCTATTTTATATGATTGATCTATTATTGATTTATAGAGATCCATTAAAGTCTCCTTCTATAATCATATTTGTCTATTTCCCATTAGATATCCAACATAAGGTTATTTGTATATTGCAGGGTTTGATTATTGGTCGCTTAAAGATATGTGATCATCTAGTTTTCCTATGTGAAATTTATTTTATCTTTTTTTAAATTGAATTCATCTTGTCTTATATTAGCCTTATTGTACTTCCTTTCTTTAGGTTTGCCTAATGTTTGTTGGCTTGTGTTATTTTGTATTTGGATTTTTCTTATAAGCAAAATGTTATTAGCTTTTATTTTTACCTAATCTGGACACTCAGTCTGGATATTTTTCCCTTTTAATAGGTGAGTTTACTTAATTTTTTGATAGCTACTATAAATAGCAGGTTTCATTTTACCTGGACCAAATAGTTTTCAGTGTTTTTTCTTTTCTGTTTTGTCAATTCCTTTCTATTTTGTCATAGTCTTTTGACATTGATTGGTAATTTCTTGATTTATTTACTCTTTTTGGAATTATAGCCAAAGAGAGTCAACATCTATTCTGTTAGAAATTGGTATTGGTCATTCTTTAAATTCCTTATCATTTCCAAGATTGTGTTTTCTGATAGAAGGTGAAGGGCACAAGTAGTCCCCAAAGAAACTTCTTTCATCAAAATGTTGTCTTTCATGTCATTTGGTGTTACTGTTCTTTGCCACAGTAAACTTCAGCAGTGCCCAGTCCATGCTTGACCAGATCACACGTTTCTGGATATTAGGACGCCCCTCAGGGCTCCAAGCAGGCAGAAAACGTAGGAATAATACCTTCCATTCTCACCCAAACTTTCTTTTGGTGCTACTCTTTGACCCACATTTATGGTGTGGCAGGTTGCATCTGCCAGCTTTATTTGTACTTACTCCCACAAAAACAGCTTTTATGAATAAGGCAAAATTAAAATTGTTAAATCTCCATTCTCCAAGATTTCACATCAGATTGAGTCATGCTATCTCAAAGAGAAATTCCTAAAATTTTGGCCAGGAAGATGTCAGGGATCACTAGTTTCTAACAATAGCTCAGTCATTTCCCTCTTTACTGGTTTATAAATTATTTCAGTATGAACTCAAATGTGTGAGGAATAGTATGCAATCTTGTAAAGCTATTTCTTGAGTTGTGGCTTTTGACCCAGTTTATATACTATGTGAAGAAGGATAAATAATAACTTTGCATGGGAATTATTAATTTTAAGAAGCACTTGGCCAGATGTGTATAAAACGAACTATCTGCGATAGATCTTCCGTCAGCTCTTATTGCTTGGGATATTAAAATTTTATCTTATTTTCCCCAAAATAATATGACTCTCTTTTTTATGTACTCGTTGACCATAGACTAGGTATTAGTACAAAATCCTGATTTCAGGTAATTCATTAACTTCTTTCTTCTCATAGTTCAGAAAGACTACTCACTTCATACTTCTTAGACTCTCAGTTAGGAAATATTTTGAATTATATATGAGCGATCGTCATAAAATTGGGAATTAGCCAATACTCTGGCTCATTGGCTTCTCTACATGATTACCTATATATCTTTCCTTGCAGTTAAATTATTTTCAGGACATTCAGTTAAAGTTCTGTCATGAAAAGAAGCATTTACATAGACAAGCACTCAAACTACATAAATGCGATAGTTCTTGGTACAGCTACTCATTGAAACTGAAATTTTCAAAAGGGGCAAAAAGGATAGGCTATAAGTAAATAAGGGGGAAAGGGAATTTGATGAGTTTTATTTCATAATAGTAAGAAGTCATTGAAGTATAAAGCACACAACAATGATATTTCAAAAGTCAATAGATGAAAACTCAACTCTGCAACGTATATAAGAGCAAAGGGAGAAGATTAATGTTATAATTATAAAAACATGCTTTTGAAGATTTGTATGAAAGTGTTTTGACTAGTGGTGCTCTGGTAAATATTTAACAACCAGCTGGGGGAGGGAGTGCAAGAGCCCAGATTTGTAAAGTTTGCCGATTTTCATAGCGTAAATACTCCTGACATGATCAATTTCAAACTACCAATGTGAAGTCACTGAACACAGAATTGGGAAGAAATGTGCCCCATGACTCTCATTAGCCAGTGGGAGCCAACTCCAACATACTGCTGGTATGGTTTCTGTAACATTTAAAAAAATTGTTATCAGGCTATGTAAGAACTAATTGGTAAAAATAAAGAATACCTTGTGCCTGGTGGTATGTACTTTCACACTTAAAGTAGTGGATGAGGCAGTGGCCATCATCAAAAAATCTACAAACAACAAATGTTGGAGA
>NW_020172769.1:35519-64785 GCF_003031525.2 Neophocaena asiaeorientalis asiaeorientalis | reverse complement strand
TGAGAAAGGCAATTAGGCATTTGCTCTTTTACATATTGCCAATACATCAACTCTTGAAACAGAATGCTCTCCCTTGTTGCTCAATTGATTCCATAAGGCCTGTCATTTCTGATTTGCATTTCTCACTTACTGTAACCAGCCCTGGGCTCCAAAAATCCTGGCCTCTCCCCCTCTTGCTGCCTTGGAACCTTCTCTTCCAGGAAAGTAGCCACCATTATGACAACACTGTGGCCACTATCTGTTCTCAACCAGTGCCTGGGGTTTTCACTTCTACCCTCTCTTCGCACTACAGCCTTTTCATGTAGGTGGATCATGTTTTTCGTTTGTCTGCTTGTGTGTGTGAGGATCCCCATCCAGGACAGGGTTGTAGGAGTAATATTCTCCCAGAGCTCCATCCCTACAGCTCATTCCCTTAGCCTGGGTCTTTGCCAGAAGGATACTCATGCAAAACCAACCTCTCAGCCAGGACTTTGACTGGAGCCTCTCACCCAGAGAGGCTGGTCTAGAATGTGACCAGTGCCTTTGGCTTAGAGCTCCTGGTTTCCTTGGAAACTAGGACTGGTGGGGCTTAGCCTCAGAAGCCAGGACCCCAGTAACTCACAATGTTCCTTCCTCTTTAAAAGAGGCAGGAAGAACTCAGAGTCAGTCTCTGAGGAAGAGGCAGCCGAAAAACAACCCACCACCCCTGCATCTTCTCTCCATCCGTGGGCTACAGCTGATTCCTGGCAGGTAATCATGGGACCCAAAGCCCTCAGACAGATGAGCACTCACCTGTTCTGCAGCTCAGCTCAAAAGCTAGGGAGAAAAACAGCAGGACGTTCAAGGAGAGGAGCCCCTTGGGATCCATCAGCCAGTGAGGAGAGGGAAGGGAGCCCGGTGAGGAGCCCGGCAGCTGCTCGCAGACGCCACGGCAGAGTGAGCTCTTTGTCAGGCAAGTGCTGCCTCTACTGTCTAGTTTATGCATCAGGAACCAGTAGGCTTCCTGTCTCACTGGGACTTTTTCTGCCTGTGCCTCGAGGATTGCTCATCTCCTTTCAGGCTTTAAGTCACTCTGCTGTTCCCAAGAAGTCAAAATCAGGTGCTTTGACTGCAAGAGCCGAGAAGGGAGCTGTGTAATCACCCAAGGCTGTGGTCAAACCCCAGCCTTGGGCAGAAATGTGCTCCCCACTCCCTTTCTTAGCTGTCTTCTGGAAAGGGATGTTAAGACTCTCTGGGCGGTTCTGTCTGGTAACTCTTATTATACAAAGAAAAAGATGTAGTCATGTCAGGCCACCCCAAATTTGGATGTGTTAGTTCAAAGTTGAACTTGGATGACTGACCTTTAATGAGCTGATGGACCTTTTACTTCCGATTTGTTCCATAATTTCAGAGAACACCTCTCCATGCAGTCAGGTCCTGGTGCCAAAGTCACAGAGAGATGGGGGTGGGCAAGGGTGGGTCAGCTGGCAGAAACCCAATTTCCCTGCTGCGTATATTGTGGTAGAATTTAGTGACCCCTGTGCTGTGTTTGGAGGGGCTGCCTTATTTTAGAATTTGTAACTAATTTTTTGTTGAGGAAAAGGGACTAGATTTGACAGAAGAAAGATCTTGTGCTTTTCCATAAGTTAAGCTATAAATATGAAACATGGGAAAGATGCTATTATTGGCTCACAAGGAAACTGAAAGTCCATTTTAACAGGTCAAAGGCACTTTCCAATGGGCCTCCCTAAGAGGACAAGGGTAATAAGAACTGGTGATATATGCGAAAGAGTTCTTTATTCTCATCACCCCCCACACACACACTCAAACACCTGACACCCAACTACCCTCCCCACAGCACTACCCAGTGGTGTGCTGGAGCCAGCACCTACCAACTCATGAGAGCCAATTGTTAAATTTTCAGAAACCTTATGAGCTGGTTATTGATAAACATTACATTATTAAAAATTGAATTATATAAACTTACAATTAAATAAATTATATCAAAAACTAAGGGAATAAAAACTCATTACTTCTTAATTATTTTACATTTTACTATTCTCTATGCTCTTGAGAACATTTACATCTATTGTATCTCTGTGGTGGAAATAAAATATCAGGTCACTGTGAAATGCACAAAAAATTGAGGAAGTATTTTCTAGTACTTAAAAACTGTCATCTTATTCAGCGTAAAGTCAGTAGTGTTGCTGAAGAGCAAGTGAGGTCACGATATATGTCTTCAAAATGTCTCCACATTTATTTAACTTAAAAAAATGAACTGCAAGCAAGAATTGAGAGTGGAGTAAAATATTTAAAGTGTTGAGGAAAAAACCACCAACCTATAATTTTCTGTACCCTGTGAAATTACCCTTCAAAAGTGAAGGAGACATAAGGACTTTTTCAGACAAACAAAAATGGAGGGAATTTGTTGCCAGTAGTTCTGACTTGTAAGAAATGTTAAAAGAAGTTCTTTATAGAGAAGGAAAATAATAAAGCTCAGAAACTCAGATCTACCGACATCAAAGCAAGGAAAGTTATCAGGATAAAGAAAGATGTTACATAATGACAAAGGGGTCAATTCTCCGAGAAGACATAACAACACTTAACATGTATGTGCCTAACAACAGAGCTTCAAATATGCGTGGCAAAGCTGTTTGAACTACAAGGAGGAAGAGATAAATCCTCTGTCATAATTGGAGACTTCAACACCCCTCTAGCAGAAAGAGACGAATCCAACAGGCAGAAAATCAGTAAGGACATCATTGACCTCAATTCCACCACCAATCAACTGTATAAATGTACATCTATAGATTACTTCATCCAACGACAGCAGAACACACATTCTTCTCAAGCTCACATGGAACATTCAGCAACATAGACCACCTTTGGGGCCATAAAACACACCTTAACAAATTTAAAAGAATACAAGTCATACAATGTCTGCTCTTAGACCACAATGGAATAAAACTGGAAATCAACAGAAAAAAATGGAAAACTTCAATATATATGGAGATTAGACAACACACTTCTAAATAAGATAGATTAAAGAAGAAATCTCAAGAGAAATTTTTGAATATTTTGAACAAAATGAAAACACTACTTATCAAAATGTGTGGGATATAGCAATAGTAGTGCTTAGAAAGAAATTTATAGCATTGAATGCATGTATTAGAAAAGAATAAGGGACTAAAGTCAGTAATTGAAGCTTCCACTTCATCAAACTAGAAAAAGAAGAGCATATTAAATCCAAAGTTAGCAGAAGAAAAGAAATAATAATATTAGAACAGTAAGAAATGAAATTGAAAATAGGAAATCAATAGAGAAAATCAATGAAACCAAAATGTGGTTCTCTGAAAAGGTCAGCAAAATCTATAAATCTGTAGCCAGGCTAAATAAGGAAAAAAAGAGGATGCAAATTACTAATATTAGAAATGAAAGAGGGGACATCACTACCAACCTCATAAACATTAAAAGGATAATAAAGAAATGCTATGAACATCTCTATGCCCACAAATTTGAAAATCTAAATGAAATGGACCAACTCCTTGAAAGACACAACCTGCCAAAACTCACACAGGATGAAATAGACAATCTGAATAGGTCTACATCTATTAAATATATTGAATCAATAATTAATTACCTTCCATAGCAGAAAGCATCAGTTCCAGATGGGCTTACTGGTGAATTCTGCCAAACATTTAATGGAAGAAATCATACCAGTTCTCTAGAATCTCTTTCAGAAGATAGAAGTAAAGGGAATTCTTCTGAACTCATTATTTTCCACACTCTAACTCATTCTAATAACAAAACCAGACAAAGACTATACAAGGAAAGAAACCCCACAGACAAATAACTCTCATGTGCATAGGCAGAAAACTCTTCAACAAAACATTAGCAACTCCAATCCAACAATGTACAAAAAGAATTATATACTACAACAAAGTGGGATTTATCTCAGGTATGCAAGACTGGTTTAACATTTGAAAAACAATTAATCCATCATACCAAGAGGCTAAAGAAGAAGAATCACATGATCACATTAATAGACATAGAAAAATAATTTGACAAAACTGAACAGATTTTTTTCTTCCCTCTACATGAATCTTTTATTTTTTTAACATCTTTGTTGGAGTATAATTGCTTTACATTATTGTGTTAGTTTCTGCGGTATAACAAAATGAATCAGCTATATGAATACATATATCCCCATATCCCCTCCCTCTTGCGTCTCCCTCCCACTCTCCCTATCCCACCTCTCTAGGTGGACGCAAAGCACCAAGCTGATCTCCCTGTGCTATGCAGCTGCTTCCCACTAGCTATCTATTTTATATTTGGTAGTGTATATATGTCCATTCCACTCTCTCACTTTGTCCCATCATACCCTCCCCCCACCCCGTGTCCTCAAGTCCATTCTCTATGTTTGCGTCTTTATTCCTGTCCTGCCCCTAGGTTCCTCAGAACCATTTTTTTTTATTCCATATATATGTGTTAGCATACAGTATTTGTTTTTCTCTTTCTGACTTTCTTCACTCTGTATGACAGTCTCTAGGTCCATCGACCTCACTACAAATAATTCAATTTCGTTTCCTTTTATGGCTGAGTAACATTCCATTGTATATATGTGCCACATCTTCTTTAACCATTCATCTGTCAATGGACACTTAGGTTGCTTCCATGTCCTGGCTATTGTAAATAGTGCTGCAATGAAAATTGTGTTACATGACTCTTTTTGAATTATGGTTTTCTCAGGGTATATGCCCAGTAGTGGGATTGCTGGGTCATATGGGAGTTCTAACTTTACTTTTTAAAGGAACCTCCATATTGTTCTCCATAGTGGCTGTATCAGTTTACATTCCCACCAACAGTGCAAGAGGGTTCCCTTTTCTACCCACCCTGTCCAGCATTTATTGTTTGTAATTTTTCTTACATCTTTATTGCAGTATAATTGCTTTACAATGGTGTGTTAGTTTCTGCTTTATAACAAAGTGAATCAGTTACACATATACATATGTTCCCATACCTCTTCCCTCTTGCATCTCCCTCCCTCCCACCCTCCCTATCCCACCCCTCTAGGTGGTCACAAAGCACCGAGTTGATCTCCCTGTGCTATGTGGCTGCTTCCCACTAGCTATCTATTTTACGTTTGGTAGTGTATATATGTCCATGCCACTCTCTCACGTTGTCACAGCTTACTCTATTGTTTGTAATTTTTGATGATGGCCATTCTGACCACTGTGAGGTGATACCTCAATGTAGATTTGATTTGCATTTCTCTGATGATTAGTGATGTTGAGCATCCTTTCATGTGTTTGTTGGCAATCTGTATATCTTATTTGGAGAAATGTCTATTTAAGTCTTCCGCCCATTTTTGGATTGGGTTGTTTGTTTTTTTGATATTGAGCTGCATGAGCTGCTTGGAAATTTTGGAGATTAATACTTTGTCAGTTGCTTCATTTGCAAATATTTCTCCCATTCTGAGGATTGTCTTTTCGTCTTGTTTATGGTTTCCTTTGCATTGTAAAAGCTTTTAAGTTTCATTAGGTCCCATTTGTTTATTTTTGTTTTTATTTCCATTACTCTAGGAGGTGGGTCAAAAAAGATCTTGCTGTGATTTATGTCATGGAGTGTTCTGCCTATGTTTTCCTCTAAGAGTTTTATAGTGTCTGGCCTTACATTTAGGTATTTAATCCATTTTGAGTTTATTTTTGTGTTTGGTGTTAGGAAGTGTTCTAATTTCATTCTTTTACATGTAGCTGGGCAGTTTTCCCAGCATCACTTATTGAAGAGGATGTCTTTGCTCCATTCTATATTCTTGCCTCCTTTATCAAAGATAAGGTGACCATACATGTGTGAGTTTATCTCTGGGCTTTCTATCCTGTTCCATTGATCTATATTTCTGTTTTTGTGCCAGTACCACACTTTCTTGATTACTGTAGCTTTGTAGTATAGTCTGAATCAGAGAGCGTGATTCCTCTAGCTCCGTTTTTCTTTTCTCAAGATTGCGTTAGCTATTCGGGGTGTTTTGTGTTTCCATACAAATCGTGAAATTCTTTGTTCTAGGTCTTTGAAAAATGCCATTGGTAGTTTGATAGGGGTTGCATTGAATCTGTAGATTGCTTTGGGTAGTAGAGTCATTTTCACAATGTTGATTCTTCCAATCCAAGAACATGGTATATCTCTCCATCTGTTTGTATCATCTTTAATTTCTTTCATCAGTGTCTTATAGTTTTCTGCATACAGGTCTTTTGTCTCCTTAGGTAGGTTTATTCCTAGGTATTTTATTCTTTTTGTTGCAATGGTAAATGGGAGTGTTTCCTTAATTTCTCTTTCAGATTTTTCATCAATAGTGTACCGGAATGCAAAAGATTTCTGTGCATTAATTTTGTATCCTGTTACTTTACCAAATTCATTGATTAGCTCTAGTAGTTTTCTGGTAGCATCTTTAGGATTCTCTATGTATAGTATCATGTCATCTGCAAACAGTGACAGCTTTACTTCTTTTCTGATTTGGACTCCTTTTATTTCTTTTTTATCTCTGATTGCTGTGGCTAAACCTTCCAAAACTATGTTGAATAATATTGGTGGGAGTGGACATCCTTGTCTTGTTCCTTATCTTAGTGGAAATGGTTTCAGTTTATCACCATTGAAAATGATGTTGGCTGTGGGTTTGTCATACGTGGCCTTTATTATGTTGAGGTAAGTTCCCTCTGCCTACTTTCTGGAGAGTTTTTATCATAAATGGGTGTTGAATTCTGTCTGAAGCTTTTTCTGCATCTACTGAGATTATCATATGGTTTTTCTCCTTCAATTTGTTAATATGGTGTATCACATTGATTGATTTACATATATTGAAGGATCCTTGTATTCCTGGAATAAACCCCCCGTGATCATGGTGTATGATCCTTTTAATGTGCTGCTGGATTCTGTTTGCTAGTATTTTGTTGAGGATTTTTGCATCTATGTTCATCAGTGATATTGGCCTGTAGTTTTCTTTCTTTGTGACATCTTTGTCTGGTTTTGGTATCAGGATGATGGTGGCCTCGTAGAATGAGTTTAGGAGTGTTCCTCCCTCTGCTGGATTTTGGAAGAGTTTGAGAAGATAGGTGTTAGCTTTTCTCTAAATGTTTGATAGAATTCGCCTGTGAAGCCATCTGGTCCTGGGCTTTTTTTGTTGGAAGGTTTTTAATCACAGTTTCAATTTCAGTGATTGTGATTGGTCTGTTTATATTTTCTATTTCTTCCTGGTTCAGTGCCTGAAGGTTGTGCTTCTCTAAAAATTTGTCCATTTCTTCCAGTTTGTCCATATTATTGGCATATAGTTGCTTGTAGTAATCTCTCATGATCCTTTGTATTTCTACAGTGTCAGTTGTTACTTCTTTTTCATTTCTAACTCTGTACATTTGAGTCTTCTCCCTTTTTTCCTGATGAGTCTGGCTAACGGTTTATCAATTTTGTTTATCTTTCAAAGAACCAGCTTTTAGTTTTATTGATCTTTGCTACTGTTTCCTTCATTTCTTTTTCATTTATTTCTGATCCGATCTTTATGATTTCTTTCCTTCTGCTAACTTTGGGGTTTTTTGTTCCTCTTTCTCTAATTGCTTTAGGTGTCAGGTTAGGTTGTTTGTTTGAGATGTTTCTTGAGGTAGGATTTTATTGCTATAAACTTCCCTCTTATAACCGTTTTTGCTGAATCCCATAGGTTTTGGGCCATCGTGTTTTCATTGTCATTTGTTTCTAGGTATTTTTTGATTTCCTCTTGATTTCTTCAGTGATGTCTTGGTTATTTTTAGCTATTGTTTAGCCTCCATGTGTTTGTATTTTTTACAGTTTTCTTTTCCTATAATTGATATCTAGTCTCCTAGCATTGTGGTCTGAAAAGATACCTGATATACTTTCAATTTTCTTAAATTTATCAATGCTTGATTTGTGACCCAAGATATGATCTATCCTGGAGAATGTTCCATGAGCACTTGAGAAGAAAGTGTATTCTGTTGTTTTTGGATGGCATGTCCCATAAATATCAATTAAGTCCTTCTTGATTAATGTGTCATTTAAAGCTTGTGGTTCCTTATTTATTTTCATTTTGGTTGATCTGTCCATTGGTAAAAGTGGGGTGTTAAAGTCCCTTACTATGATTGTGTTACTGTTGATTTCCCCTCTTATGGCTGTTAGCAGTTGCCTTATGTATTGAGGTGCCCCTGTGTTGGGTGAATAAATATTTACAATTGTTATATTTTCTTCTTGGATTGATCCCTTGATCATTATGTAGTGTCCTTCTTTGTCTCTTGTAATAGTCTTTATTTTAAAGTCTATTTTGTCTGATATGAGAATTGCTACTCCAGCTTTCTTTGATTTCCATTTGCATGGAATATCTTTTTCCATCCCCTCACTTTCAGTGTGTATGTGTCCCTAGGTCTGGAGTGGGTCTCTTGTAGACAGCATATATACGGGTCTTGTTTTTGTACCATTCAGCCATTCTATGTCTTTTGGTTGGAGCATTTAATTCATTTACATTTAAGGTAATTATCAATATGTATGTTCCTATTATCAGTTTCTTGTTTTGGGTTTGTTTTTGTAGGTCTTTTCCTTCTCTTGTGTTTCCTGCCTAGAGAAGTTCCTTTAGCATTTGTTGTAAAGCTGGTTTAGCGGTGCTGAATTCTCTTAGCTTTTGCTTCTCTGTAAAGATTTTAATGTATCTGTCAAATCTGAATGAGATCCTTCCTGGGTAGAGTAATCTTGGTTGTAGGTTTTTCCCTTTCATCAGTTTAAATATGTTCTGCCAGTCCCTTCTGGCTTGCAGAGTTTCTGCTGAAAGATCAGCTCTTAACCTTATGGAGATTCTCTTGCATGTTATTTGTTGCTTTTCCCTTGCTGCTTTTAATATTTTTTCTTTGTATTTAATTTTTGATAGTTTGATTAATTTGTGTGTTGGCATGTTTCTCCTTGTATTTATCTTGTATGGGACTCTCTGTGCTTCCTGGACTTGACTGACTATTTCCTTTCCCATAATAGGGACGTTTTCAACTATATACTCTTCAAATATTTTCTCAATCTCTTTCTTTTTCTCTTCTTTCTCTGGGCCCCCTATAATTCATATGTTGGTGCATTTAATGTTGTCCCAGAAGCCTCTGAGACTGTTCTCAATTCTTTTCATTCTTTTTTCTGCTCTTTGGTAGTTATTTCCACTATTTTATCTTCCAGGTCACGTCTCCATTCTTCTGCCTCAATCTTTCTGCTATTTTTTCATTCTAGAGAATTTTTAATTTCATTTACTGTGCTATTCATCATTGTTTGCTCTTTAGTTCTTCTAGGTCCTTGTTAAGCATTTCTTGTATTTTCTGCATTCTATTTCCAAGATTTTGGATCATCTTTACTATCATTACTCTTAATTCTTTTTCAGGTAGACTTCCTACTTCCTCTTCATTTGTTTGGTCTGGTGGGTTTTTACTTTGCTCCTTCACCTGCTGCATTTTTCTGTCTTCTCACTTTGCTTAACTTACTGTGTTTGGGGTCTCCTTTTTGCAGGCTGCAGGTTCATAGTTCCCGTTGTTTTTTGTGTCTGCCCCCAATGGCTAAGGTTGGTTCAGTGGATTGTATAGGCTTCCTGGTGGAGGGGACTGGTACCTGTGTTCTGGTGGATGAGTCTGGATCTTGTCTTTCTGGTGGGCCGGACTGCATCCGGTGGTGTGTTTTGGGGTGCCTGTGACCTTGTTATGATTTTAGGCAGCCTCTCTGCTAATGGTGTGGTTGTGTTCCTGTCTTGCTAGTTGTTTGGCATGGGGTGTCCAGCACTGTAGCTTGCTGGTCATTGAGTTGAGCTGGGTCTTAGCATTGAGATGGAGATCTCCGGGAGAGCTCACACCGATGATATCACATGGTGCCGGGAGGTCTCTGGTGAACCAATGTCCTTATCTCAGCTTTCCCACCTCTGAGGCTCAGGCCTCACACCCGGCTGGAGCACCAAGACCCTCTCAGCCACATGGCCAGGTACGTGGGCCGTTTCTTGCCTTTTGGGAAGTCTGAGGTCTTCTGCCAGCGTTCAGTAGGTGTTCTGTAGGAGTTGTTCCACATGTCGATGTATTTTTGATGTATTTGTGGGGAGGAAGTGATCTCCCTGTCTTACTCCTCCGCCATCTTGAAGGTCCTCCTGCACAAATCTGGAAGCTCTTTTTTCTCCTTTACTCTTAGAGATCACAGAAGATTAAACTTCCAGAGCACCCAGGTAGATCATTTACCAACTGAACAGTTTTTCTTGATAAAAACTCTTGACCAGCTAGAAATAGTGGGGAACTTCTCAATTTGATAAAGAATATCCACAAAATCCTACAGTTAAGCCATCAAGTTTGTGGTAATTTGTTATAGCAGCCACAGGGAACAGTTACAGGACCTAAGAGGCAAGGTGACTAACCTGAGGTTTGCAGTTATTATACTTGGTACATCAAGCTGCTTCATCAGCTATAAAGAACAGACTTTGGCAGACCAACAACAAAAGATACACAGGTGACAATGCCTTGAATTTACAAAGCCGTTTTCAAAGGCTTATTTGATCTTTACAGCAGCCCTATGAAGGAGGCAGTGCTGGTGGTGGTGTAAGGCAGGGTCTGAACCAAACTTGGGAATCCTGACTCTGGGTCAAGACGTCTTTCTCTTCCCCTGGAGTGTACTAATTTCTCCCATGAATATTCAAGAGGGTAGGAAGAGGAAACTTCTGCTAACTCAACTTCCTAAATGTCCAGGGCCTCCACATACATTATTCCATTAATCTTTGTGATAGTAAAAAGCAGGCATATTTATCACTATTTTACAGATTGAGGAACAGAGCTGCTAAATAATTTATCTAATGGCTCATAGCCAAAAAAATGGGAGGATTGGATTCAATCCTAATTTGACTCCAGAGTTAGTGCTCTATCCACTCACCATACCACTTATTACACTGGCAAGAACCTTAACCAATCTTCAAACTTGTGTTGGTCAATAACCCATTATCCGTGGAACATTCCATCTGGCACAGAGAAATGTACAGGCAACAAGAGCATCCCGGGTCAGCACTATTTCCTGACCCACACCTTCATCACTTGTGACAAAGCACCACTTCCTTCCCTTTGGCTATGTGGAACCCCTTCCTGAGAGCAAAGAGGACATGTGTCTGTGGGAAAAACCCCTCCCTAAACAATCTCAGGTAGGCTGCACAATGAGGTCATCTCCTGTTCTTAAACAAGAGAGTCTAGATATCCCCCTGAGACTTGCTGCTCTCTCTTCTGACATTTTAAGGCCTAGGATGGCAAAGTGACCTGCCTGAAGGTGCCTGGGTCTGAGCTGCCCCTGAGCATCCCCATCTTCCCAGCCAATGATGGTTCTCATCACGGTCTCTGACCAGAGGTCCCTATAATATAAGCCAGCCCCACAGTGAAGCAGTACAGACCACCTGGCCACTTGGAGCCCATGATGAGTACACTTATCTGGATAAGTAAAAGAAAATCAAAAAACAAAAACCCCACAAAAACAAAATGAAAGTATAAAATTCCCCCAAACTCTGAAACATCTCCTAGGAGATCTGATTGCAGGGTCTAAAACTGGCCTGGGGAAAGCACTGGGAAAAATACCCTGGGGTCAGCCCTGCCGGGTGAGATGAGGAAGCCCATGGGGACAGGTGTCTGATATGGAGGCTGAGCAGACCAGTGTACCAAACAGCCCTGCCGTGGGCTGGGGTTGTAAGGTTGAGAGGAGATGGGGGCGAAAATGAGACTATGAGGTGGCTCTCTCTCAGATCTAGGCCCAGGTTTTATCCAGCATCTTTCCCCTGAGAATTCAGGAAGTCACCTTCCCGAGCAGATAGCTGTGCCCAGGCTCAAGGAAGGGAGCTGGGGACATAGCCCAGTATGGCCTGTGATGATGCCCACTGGCAGTGCCTTCCAGACCTTACCCAATCTGTACTACTCAGAAAGCCCACTCCAAGGCTTTTACCAGGTTTCCCACATCAGTGCCTCCTCCAGGGTTCAGATCTGGTTCAGAGCACTGGAGTTTGGAGGTTGAGGAGAGAGATTCATGAGCATCTGTAATCTGAGGATTTTCTCCCCGAACCCTTGTCACTTTCCTGATGCTCCTGCCATCCTTCCAGACCCCAGAGCCAATATGTGGAATCTCTCCCCTTCTGGGGCCTTCCTGGGACTTGACCCTGAACTTCTCATGTCCCCGCAGTCTCCACAGCACTTTGAGAAACATTCTTGGTAGGGTTGGGGGTACTTTTTAATGTCCCTCAAATTACCCTACATGGCAAGCCACGTAGTTTGCTAACTTGCTTTCTGCTGCCATAAGCCACTTGAGAGAGGGAAGTGTCCTTACCATTCCACACCTTCTAGGAAGGAACAGCATTTAGGGGCCAGTAACCATGACTGTTGAGTCACCAACCTCAAACCATTTCTGTGTACCAAAAACTACCTCCCATAACTCTGATCTACCTTCTTAGACAAGAGTGGTAAATATGACAATAATTTGCGAAGTACCCTAGAAACACTGACTAACCACATTCAGCCTTGTTCTTCCCTCTGTACAAGGCTCAAACCAAGGCTGCATCTTTGGCCATTCTAGAAGACTCTTTGGTATATCCACTGAACACTCTTCCTGAAAAGGCTGGCACAGAGCTGGATTCTCCTTTGTCTCTGAATAGTTCCAGTCCCCAACCAACCAAGCCTTCCCTGGGAGACAGAGACAGCTGGGGAATGAGGGCTGCATGCTCCACGAAGTCATTCAATGATCCTCTGAGATGCTCATGGGTCATGTATGCAGCCCAGAACAGGGATTCCTGTGCTGTCATGCCAAAGAAGTGGGCTGACTTGAAGTGAGTCCAGGCAAGAGGGATAGGGAAACTAGGATACTGAGTTCTGAGAAAGTCAGACTCCTTCCTCTTAGCCCCCAGAAATACAGATGTTGGCTGGCCCACCTATTTGACTCTGCATTTATTTCCCAATAAAAGAAGGGCTCTTAAAGGCAAACAAACAAACAAACAAAAACAAAACAACAAGCTATAGACTAATAAGCTTCAGTGAAGAACTCTAGCTGAGATCACTGGAGAGTACAATGAATTGTGGGGACAGCCCCAGATGAAACATGGTAGAGGAAGTGTCCAGTAACTTCCTTTTCTCCATCCACTTGCCTGCCCCAACACTACCCTGAGAAAACCATTCCGTTGGCTTTAAACATAATGACTCCAAACATCCTTTAATGATGTAATCATACAAGGACTAACACATTTAATTATCCACCACTCAAATTACTTTATCAGATATCATTTCTAGTTAAGAGCAGGACATTTAGAATATGGGATTTTTAAATATTAGGGTTCTGTCTCCTCTTTTAAAAATTGCAAATGAAGAAGCAGTGAAGAAAATTCTTCACAGCAGTGAAGAAAATTTTAAAAGAAAGAAAATAAAATCTTCCATAGTTTTCCAATCTTGTCACAACTGTTTTCAAGTTTGCAAATCTCATGTAAATCTTTGTTTATAAGGTACTAGAGTGACTGGTTCAGAACTCTGGCTCTGTGGTCAGGGAGACCTGGGGTTAAGTCCCCAGTCTGTTAGTTATAGATCATGTGACCTTGGCAAGTTGTTTAATCTCTCTAAGCCTTTCTTTCTTCAGCAGTAACAGAGTTAAGATGAACCATCTCACAGGGCTGTTGGGAGAACTAAATGACACTAATGCAAGTAAGGTGTTCAGTGCAGTGTCTGGAGTATGGTGGCCATACTGCATTTGGCATCTGTCATTTTCATTATTTCTGGAAAGTAGGCATAAGTGATTAAATGACAAACCTCATGTAGCTGCAACAGGTGATGCACAGGAAGTACTACTTGTGGTCAAGATCAAGGGCAATACTCAGACACCTGGAACAGAATGCCTCAGGCACCCCAGAAAGGGATGTCATTCCTGGGTTTCTTCATAAGACCAATGGTAAATCTGCAGCGTAAATTAGAGACAAAGCACATCATGGACCATTAAGAACTTTTAGCAATTGAAGACAGAAATGTAGATCTTCTGCAATCAGTATTTAAAAGCCCTGTTATAAAACAATTGAAAATTCTCAGCACAGACCATCATATTTGATAAAGAAAAATATCAGTGTATAAAACAGAATAAGAACAATAAAATAAAATATGAATCAGAACTGAAAATGTAAAGCAGAATGAAAATATGAACTGAACCCATAGCCACACCTGATTCAGTTTTGCAAAATTCATGTGTGGGAGGATTTGAAGTCAGTATCAAAATCACACAGTATAATAATTGCATTTATTTTTTATTTTAACTGTAACTGTATAAAATACCTATAGGGTTCTCATTGTAGTGTGGGTTGGTCAGCTCAATTTATTCTTTTGCTGTATTAAGCAATTTCAAGTCAAAAATGCCTTTGGGTATCATCATAAGTAAACGTCTGATAGTTGGGCTACTTCCAAATAATTACAATCAAGACAGGGTGGAGACAGTGGGAGGAATACTCCTTACTGTGCAGTGACTTAAGTTAAGTACTTTCTTGCCTCAGTGGACTACTTATTCTATAAGCACATATGTAACTAAAATGACTGGTGTGCAAACAGTTTTGTGTTTTTTTAATTTAGCATAATACATAAAATGTATTTTTATATGTGTTGCTTCGTTTGTGAACAGAGACTTCTTAAAGAATTTCATGTTAATTATCTTGCCTTGAAAAGAGAGCAAAGGAAGAGCAAAGGATTGTTTAAATTGTTAGGTTTTGGAAGGCATTCTATGGGGTAAAAGAAGTACAGACTGTACCTGAAGACAGAGGTTGCCTTCTTTAGTTTTTCTGTTTCTAAACTTTGTGCTATTAAGCAAGATAACAGAGTTAAAACAGTAAGGAGAAGTTCCCATCCTATGATATTTTTCTGGGCATGAATAAGTCAATTAAGAGGAGGCCTCTAAAAAAAAAAAAAAGAGGAGGCCTCTATCTATGTTGTCTTATATTTAGGAAGCATGGCTCATAGCTCCCAGTTCTGATGACAGAGCAGGGAAACAGACATTAAAATGCTGAATCTTGGTCTCATTGGGCCTCAAGTGGCTGAGATATTAAGTCCTACTTGCTCAGATGGCAACTTGAGCTCCAGCTGTCCTTCTCAAATTTCCCACCAGCTAGAGCCGACAGCAGGAACTTCTGCAGATGTTCCCCCCTGAATTCCAAAGTGTCCACTCTTCCCCCTTGGGGAGACCCACACTGGGACAGAAGGCTGGGAGAAAGACAGGCAATCATATTGCTTCCTGTGTTGTTTACTGAACTCTTTAAAATACAAGAATCTACTTTAAGAGCCTGGGTTCTAAATTTGGTTTGTCCACACAGGTGTGTTAGGTCATGGGCGTGGAAGAATATGAGAATTCTAAAATAGAAACAGCTTATTTCTCCCATGAGCTCTGCACCAGGCCTAGACATTACAATTATTATCCCCAATTGACAGATGAGGAAATTGAAGCTTAGAGAGTTAAATAACTTGCTTGAGGTCACACAGTAAATAAGTGACAATTATAGCACTTGAATATAAGTTCTACCACCTCCTGCCACACTGGCTTGGAATACATGCTTCCTAGCAAAGCCATTATCAAAGCCCTTAATGTCTAGGGACAAGAAGGCCACATAAGGAGAGATCAGGGGAAGAGAACGGCTATGACCCTATGCCCTCATTCTATCACATTCTTTCTGGACTCTGTACCCTGTATTCTATATATCTATCCATAAGTATCTATGACTCTTGGCTTCCTTAGTACTTCCTGTCCTTTTCTTAGGAACTGCCTCCATTTTGACCTTAGGCTCCCTCTTTCTCCCCCTCCCTCTGTTCCACTCCCATTAGCCCTTTGAGCTCTCCATCTCCCAGGACATTTCTGGCCACTGGTCCAGGTCTGTGATTGCTGCCTTGCTAACATTTTCAGCTGCCAGTTTTCTACAAAGACTCATTCTGGGCATGCCATAAGCATGGTTCTGCTTTCCTTGTCCTCAGTTTTACATCGAGTCTCCACAGGTCCTGATTCTTACTCTGTCTTTTCTCAGAAATCTCTATCTAGGACTTTCTTTTTCTTCAATTGAATTTTTATTTTATATTGGGGTATAGTTGATTTACAATGTTGTGTTAGTTTCAGGTGCACAGCTAAGTGATTCAATTATACATGTACATATATCCACTCTTTTTCAGATTCTTTTCCCATGTAGGTTTTTACAGAATATTGAGTAGAGTTCCCTGTGCTATACAGTATGTCCCTGTTGATTATTTTATATATAGTAGTGTATATATGTTAATCCCAAACTCCTAATTTATCCCTCTACCCCAAGTTTCCCCTTTGGTAAACATACATTTGTTTTTGAAGTCTGTGAGTCTGCTTCTGTTTTGTAAATAAGTTCATTTTTAGCAGTTTTTTAGATTCCACATGTAAGTGATATTGTATGGTATTTGTATCTAGGACTTTCAATACTTGACCTCACTGTTGCTCAAATTCTTCCTCAAAGGATTAATGTGTGTGACAGCTTATACTGCCACCCAAGTACCTGAGGGTTCGAGTTTGACTTTACACTAGTGGAAATTTTTTTCCAAATTGCAAAGGTGTATGTAGTCAAAGGAGAATGGGATCAGAAAAATATGAATTTGAACCATAGAGTTTCCACTCACTACTTGTATAACCTCTAGGATAAGTCACCTTGTTGATGGAACGCAGCTTTTCTACCTATAATATAGTGCACTACAAGTTACCTAGTATATACTGTAATGTGCTGCTCAGACCTCCTCAAACAAAAGCAATCATTCCCCAGTTGCTGGAAGCATTGGTGACTGACAGCTCTCAGCTGAGTCCCACTTCCAGAGCTGCCCTCAGCCAGTCCCTTCCCTGAAGGCCACCCACATCTAACAACTGGTCAGTTGGTCAATGAAAGGATATAGAAGACCAGTCCCTCTGCCTCAGTTTAGAGCAGCCCTTCAGGAGCATCCCAGGTCAAGAGTTCCTCATGGAGCCAACTGAAGTTTTTGCTGTAACTGCATTCAGAGTTCAACTCCTTTGTCTGCTCAGTCCTACATCCTTTGCTTCCCACAGGCATTGATTCCACAAGTACTCCCCAACAAACTTCCTGCATACACATCTCCATCTCAGTCTATGTTGGGAAGAACTGACCTAAGATATAGCATATATTTTTTGAATGTTAAAACAACATAGGGTATATAAAGCACAGTATTTGATATAGCATGGTCACTCAATATTTGCTACTTCCCTCCCCTTCCTATTGTTCTTTTCTCTCACTGATTCCTAATGATACTTGACCTAGTGAACCTAGGCCTTCTAACAGGAGGCAATGTCCCTCTTCCCACCTGATCAAAGCTCCTTTTCACATACAAAGGGTTAAAAACATTCTTGGAAAGGCTTTCATCCTCTTGATGGGAGCCACCAAAAGTTTTAAGTTGGTCAGTGACCAGGTCATATTTCTGTTTAGAAAGCTTACTTTGCCATAGTGTGGGAGAAATTTAGGTAAAACTAGAGGCTGGGAAATGATTAGCAGAAAAAATGGTCTCCACTAAGAAGTGGCAATGAGGTGGGAGAGAAGGAGGTCCATTGCAGACATTTTATAGTTGGGTTTGGTAGCGTTTGGTTACTGTTAGGATATGGGGTCTAAAGGAGAAGGACCTCTAAAGTGACGTTTAGACTTATGGTGTAGTTTCCAGGCATATAGCAATGTCATTCTCTAAGATAGGAAGTATAGGAGATAGAGATAACTTTGGATCAAAATTAGGAGCAAGGGCATAAGATTACTTTGTTGGTTTGGGATAGGTACAGTTGAAGTGGTTTTGGTTCACCCAGATGGAGATTTCCAAGGAGTACTTGAATATATAGAGCTGAATTTCAGAGGAGAGGTATAATCTGGAGAAAAACCTTAGAAGCCACCTTTCAAACTTCCTCATCTCACGCTCAGAAAGCTGAGGTTTAGAGGTTACCACCTCTGAGGGATTTGCCAGAAGCCACGTGGCCAGTTTTTTAAAGCCATGACCAGAAATCAGGTCTCTTGGGTCAGTGTGCCCATTCCCTAACTGAGTTTCATTTTGCTCTATTTATATTTGTGTTTCCCCAATTTAACAATGCCTACTATACAGTAGGTGTTAAAAGTGTTTGTGGAATGAACACACTAATTGCAACCATTCTTTGAGGTAGGGCTGGCCTCTCCTCTCCACATCATCACTGAAATTTTACCTCAGTGGCATCTTGGAAATCATTAGACCCAGAGAAGTCCTATTAAGCCACCAAATTTACATTTCCCCAGGTACCTCCTGACCCCTCTTCACTTCCTCTGAGAGCCAGATCTCTGTTGTGCAGGTCACACCCATGGGCAGGGTTTCCGTGGAGTCCACAGACCTGAATGCGAAAATTGATAAAAGCAAGAAGAATAGAAAGAAGGTATTATTTGGGGGCACAGAGATCATGTAATCAATTCCTTTTTATTCTACATTTGGAAAAACTTAGGCTAAGACCTTGTTCTGAATGATTTATTGAGGTTATCCTATTTAATCCTGGTGAAAAGATCATCCACTTGTTTTACATGAGGAAACTGAGACTAGAAAGTTTACTTTTCCTGAAGTTCTAAAACTGGTGGATTTGGAACTCAATCCCAAGACTGTCTGGCTCCAAAGGTTATGCTCTTTCCCTCATACCGTGCAGCCTTCCAGAGGCTCCCATCATGTGTGGTTCCAGGTCTTAAGTATAAGCATGGATACCAAACATGTCCATTCCAGTGCTTTCTCTAGGTACCAATAGGCCCTTCAATTTTCCCATCTTAGCAGACCCTGCAGAATTCAGTGCTCTGGGGTCTGGGAGAATCCAGGAGACCTTTATGAACATAAAATAGGTAATGGGTCGAGCCCAAGGGAGTGCCTAGTGGGCATCAGGAAATCCCAAAGGAAGGAGAGAACATTTTTGACTTCTAGCCTCAACTCTGCTGGTAACTTGTTACGTGGCCTTGGGTATATCACTTCCCTCTCTTGGTCTTCTAAGATTGAAGAAAATATGGGAAATGCAAATTTTCTGGGCTTCCCTGCTGATGATTTCCAAGTCTTCTCTGTAATAATCATCTCCATCACACAGGGTATGGAAAGAGGTGATGTATGAGGAAAGAGAGAAACTCATCCCTAAGAAGTGGTCTGAGGGCTTTGGAGAAGCAACAATTAGTTTGAATCTTAACAAATGAGTAGGAGTTTGTTAGGCAAACAAGGAGGGGGAGGGGAGATTCCAGGAAGTACAAAAGATTGAGCAAAGGTGCTGAGTGAGTTTGGGGAACTGCAAGTAGTTCAGGAAGGTTACAGCACTTGTTGCAAGGGAGGAGCCAGGTTACAAAATAGACAAGAGACATCCACAGAAGCCAAGTCATGTAGACATTAATTAGTAACCTTGAGGCCCTCTAAACAGTTTATCCTTGAAGATTGTAGGCATGGAGATGTCACAGTCAAACTTGTGTTTTAAAAAGACCCTTCTGCTCTGATTTCTGCCCTCTACCAGAGAATATAGCACAGAAAAGAAAGGAGCTGCTCCTATTGCCTGGGAACTGGAATGGAAAGACATTTTTGGGACAGACCATCCAGAGCCACAGCCAACCTGTAGTCCCTACTTATCTGTTATTCATGACAGCCCTCTTCTCTTCTTGATTGATTTGACAGAAAAATGGTAAGAAGAACACTGTTATCCACACCTCATAGAGCTGCAGAATTAATTAATTACCTCTATTGTTTTTGACAAACACCCCCAGGGGAAAGACTTTCACACTGTGTGATTTTCTAGCCAGGTTTAATAAAGACAGGCTTGTAGATGGGGTCTTTCAAGGAACCACCAGACAGATCAAATAATGACAGTTCTCTGGGAATGAGGTTTTGAAAGAGTTCCAATCCCTTTCTACCCCTCCAGTGGCTTCCAGGCTGTTAGTTTTCACCATGATTGTGGACTTTTGGTTTTAAAGGCAAGAGAGAGGCTAGAGTGGAGTGGGAACGGGGCAGGTTAAAATGCCACAGAGCTCACTGTTCTTACTGGGATTCAGCCATTTTTCTTGAATAAACATTCCTTGAATTGTTGTAAGCCTTTGGTTAATTTCTAGAATTCTGAAAAAGTTGATTCTTATCATTCCCCACCCCCACCCCCACCCAGTTTTCTCATTGCTTTTACAGATGAGAGAATTTTCGGAGGTCCATACTCTGCCATTTTTGCTAACATCTACTATTTGAGGGGGGTGTGAAATTCTCATTCTATTAAGGGGATTGTCATCTACTAGGTTGATTTTTTTAATTGTCATAAAATTTTTACATCTTTTCTTTGTTTATTGAAGTGATTGTATGCTTTTTCCCCTTTAATGAGCCATTGTGATTGCATAAATAGATTGTTCAAAGTGAAACCATCTTTGCATTCCTGGGATAAACCTATGGTATATCTTATTGGGTTAAGGAATTCCATTTGTTAATATTTTATTTAGAATTTCTATCCACAAGTGAGCTCGGTCTATAATACAGAGAAATAAAAGAAGAATAATTATCATTTGGACAACTGAACTCAGAAAAGTCAGTAACCATGACGTGACTTCCGTGTACAAGAATTGGCTGTAACTTTTAGTTGGTTCCTCTTGGGAAGAAGGTAAATCCATTTGAGGCTACACATGGCAAATCAGTTAGCGTTAGGATTAGATGAGTTGAAGAAGGCTGAAAAAGAGTGCTTTAAGCAAGGTACATGTTTATTATTTCCTCAACTAAACTAAAAGAAGACAAGAGGTAGGCAGTTTATTTTAGTATGGTGATTCTTTGGATATCTCTAGAATATCTGGGATAGCTCTAGGATATGGTGGTTCTACTATCCTTATATTGTAACGCTTGTTCTCATGGTCCAAGATGGCTATTGAAGCTCCATCCATTCATTTTTGTCCCAGGCAGCAGGATGAAGGAAGAAATGAAAAATACTTTCCCATTCACTCTCAGAAATCCCACACAATTTCTGCTTATATAGCAATGGCTAAAACTTAGCTATGTGTAAAGGAGTTGGGAAATACACCCTTTAGATGAACAGAACACATCCAACTAAACATCAGGGTTTGTTAGTTTGAGAAAAAAAAGGAAGATAAATATTTATTTAATAAGCAATTAGGAGTCTCTACCACCCAGAGAATGGTTTGATCATGGAAGAGAGGACATATTTGTAATCAGATGTATGGGAAGAAGGTGAAGGCGTACGTGCTTGCATGAACATTTGCTCGGCAGTCAAGGAGAATGGGGAGGACATCTACCAACATTACGTGCTCATCTCATTTTCTCTGAGAACAGTGTCACAATAGAATTTATCCCTCACATTTATTAAAAGTTAAACGCAAGTTTCTTGGTCTGGGTGCTAATTTTACAGGCATGTTTACTTTGTAGAAATTTACCAAGCACTTTTCAGAACGTATGTAATATTCCAATAAGGAAAGATAATGAGAAATAGTGACTGGGAGAAAATACTGACTTTTAAAGTTTTGTTTCAGATCCTTCCCTAATTTTATCCATTTGAGCCACAACACTTTGAACCTATTTTCTCTCCCCTTTGTATAGAAATATACGATTATTTAGCATATAAATATATTTATATTATTTTATTATCATATATAAATACATAATAAAATTTATATAAGTATATATATTTATCAGGATCATTTCTGAGGCCCACACATCTACCTATAAAACCTTGGTATTGCATTACATTAATTATCCCATATCTAGAAAAAATTTTATAAAATAAAACCAAATTAATATTCAGAATTTTTCAATGAAATATTTCAAATTTCACAATTTTCTAACTTGCCAAATCACCCTGCAGAAATTTCACATAGAAACACTTCTATCAATACCTGTAACATCCTTGAAATTTCCCGTACATCAGCGAGAACAACCTATCAAAGCACAAAACTGGCTGTGCAACTTTCCTGCTCAAAGCCAAGCAATGGCTTGCTAATGTTTTTAGGATAAAATTCCCAAGACCCTGCATGATATGGTCCCTGTTACCCCATCAGTCTTGTCTCCTGCTACACTTTCTCTAGCTTTCCCAGACACACTGGTCTTCTCTCATTCTGAATCTCAGGAGTGGCAAGCTTCTCATGAATTATGGTTTCCTGAATTCAGTTTTGTATCTTTGGTGCTCATGCAAGGCAGGAGGAGGTGGGAATTAGAGCAGTGTCTCTATAGGTGCTGGTCTATGGATCTGTCCGATGGTACCAATAACTATCTCCGACTCTACTTGGAAGTTCATAAGAGGATGGGGCTGATTCTCCTCCAGCCTCACCTCTCCAGAGCCCTCACAAGAGATTGGAGAGGGATCACTGGGTCTTTTCAGAGTACCTCCTGCCTTTCCGGTTTTTCTCATAAAAAGAACACCCCAGCCTACTATGGATGTATATAAATTTCTTTACTGAATTGTCCACGGGATCTCAAAAGCCCAAGGAACTTTAGCAAAAACAGCGGTCATAAGAATTTCCATATAAAGCAGAATGTCACAAAGTCTGCAAGCGAAGCTGATTCACCTTGGTGGGGAACCCTAAAAATTTGCCCATTAAATCTTGCCACCTAGATGCCAGTGTTTAGCTTTTCTTTTGATTCTTCAATTTACTCCAAAACCCTTCAGTGAGATTCTCTCCCACCTTTTTTGTTTGGGTGTCTTGCATACAACCAGCTGATACACGAGGCACAGTTTCTGCCCTTTCAGTCCTTTCTCATCTTTTGCAAATACAAATGCCCTGGCTTTGCCCTGACATTGCTTGAAATTCTCCTTTGCTCAATCAAAGTTGATTTTGAAGTGGAGAAAGGTAAATTCTAGTCTAAAGGGTGAGGGAGAAAATGGGTCCATTCCATTCTCATTGAGTCACCTTGTCAGTGAAATTTTGCAGCTGATTTTCTCACTAGCATTCCTAAGAAATAAGCAGACATCAGTCACATTAGGAAAATGAGATTTTTTTGAGGGGGGGTGCTGTGTGGCATATGGAATCTTAGTTCCCTACCAGGGATCATACCTGCGCCCCCTGCACTGGAAGTGTGGAGTCCCAACCTCTGGACCACCAGGGAAGTCCCAGAAAAATAAGACTTTTCTTATTGATCTGACCCTGACTTTTGTGAAATTAAAGTCCCAGAATTATTGTGCTAAGGAACATTTGATTCTTTGAGAACGGGTTTATTTTTCAAGAGCCACTACCCAAGATAGCTCTCTATTTTCCACCTAGAAATGTGGCAATAGCTTATTTTAGATACTTTTAAATTCAGACCTCTCCAGCAGCCAGGTTAGTTTTTTCTTCCAGAGCATCCCTGCTTCATGCTCCTTTCCTCTTTCTTAAAGGCTCCTCCACACACCCGTCCCTGACCTATCTAATGTCTGCTCATTTTTCAGCCTCTGATTCCAAGGGGAAGCTCTCTCTGACCCTCAAAACCAGATCCAGTCATCCTGGTTTGCATATGCTCAGCTCTCACAAGCTCATCTGTCTAGCAGTTGTCATATCTGACACCTGTCGCATTGTCATAATTGAAATTAAATTACCAATTTTCCTTTGTGCTGACTCTACACTTCCAGTGCAGGGGGCACAGGTATGATCCCTGGTGGGGAACTAAGAGTAGAATGTAATCTGCATGAAGGCAAGAACTGTGTCTGTCTTTCTACATGCTATATCTAGAATGGTGTTTGAATCATAGCAGCTGCTCAATAAATATATATAACCACTTTTTAAAATAGTCTGAACTTGGTTGTTTGGACACTAATATCAAAGAATGTGCCTTTCCCCCCATTTACATCAGGACTATGTCAAGCTGCCTTCTGTCACTTAAGGATGTTTTGGGAAAATCCCTGTTTCATTTTCATCACTTCTAGTAACTTAACAGTACAGTTCAATGTAAAACTCCCCTTTAACCTCTTCCTGTCACTCCAGCTCAGGCTTGCCTCATGGTCCAAAAAGTCTATAATAGGGAGGGGGATATGGTTTAAACTCCCCCACACCCCTCCTATTTTACCTCGCCCATTTCCAGCTTCTCAAGTGGTTTTAGGTCAGGGAGGAAAGGGCCAAACTCTTTCTTAGTTACTTGGCTTCTTTTGGTTATTTCTGTTTCTCCGGATAATACTAATCCACTGTAGATGCCTTCTCTGACAGATATCTGAATATTGGCTCTTTGGTGGAGCATGGGTTTGAATGTCTTGGCAGTGGTGGGGGTGAGGAGTTCTCCACTGAAGAGTGCTGATGTGGGAGATGTTCTCTGGCTTCGCCTCTTCCTGCCCTTCCCCGACTCAACTCCCACTGATGATGTACCATACAACCTCCTGCTTCTGAGACCTGCCTTCCTAGTGGCCAAGGTGGCAAGACAACTGAAACCTGGTACTGTCTGCAGAGTCCACTGTGGAAGCTCATACATGTCAAGGAGTAAGTGTACAGGCTTCTTCATCTAGCTCCAATGTCGTGTTTCTACCTCAGGGAAGATCAATGGACCTACTGCCCAACTAGAGAGTAAGATGTTAATCTACACTTCCTTTGCACATCTTAAATCTCTCATGTAGTACTTTCAGGGCCCCCTTCATCTGGCATTGTGGAAAGGGGACCACACTCCTGAGGAGGGGAGGAGAAAGTCACAGGTCTCTCCAAACTCCAACAGTCTTGATCCTGATGATTTTCTCTTCTCTCCCTAGTCTTCTGCTTATATAGAAGGGGGATGAAGAGTGCTGGGGTAGCAAAGTCAGTTCAGTCACCCATGACTAAACCTAGACATTGTGCTATTCATGATTTATTTGCAGCTCTATTTAGAATGTGAGGTCTCTTTCTTGTAGCTCTAAATGAGAGGCATTTGGAAAAGTCCTGCCAGGAACTCCATTACAAATATCTGTTGATCCAGCCTCCACGGAGGGCAGAGGGGCAGGGGATTGAGCTGTTACCGATGGACAAGGATTTAATCAGTAGTGCCTAATGGAAGCTCCATAAAAACCCTAAATATAGGGGTTCCAAGAACTTCCGGGTTGGGGAACCCATCCACAATTTGGGAGAGTGGCGGACCCTAAACTCCACGGTGACAGAAGCTCCTGGACTCTGGACCCTCCCCGACCTCGCCCTCCACCTCTTTCTCTGGCTGTTCATCCCTTTATCATAAATGGAAAGACCTTCAAAATGGCTGAAGAGTAAGGCGTGGAGATCACCTTCGTCCCCACAAATACGTCAGAAATACACCTGCATGTGGAGCAACTCCTACAAAACACCTACTGAACACTGGCAGAAGACCTCAGACCTCCCAAAAGTCAAGAAACTCCCCACGTTCCTAGGTAGGGCAAAAGAAAAAAGAAAAAACAGAGACAAAAGAATAGGCATGGGACCTGTGCCTCTGGGAGGGAGCTGTGAAGGAGGAAAGGTTTCCACACACTAGGAAGGCCCTTCACTGGCGGAGATGGGGGTGGGGATGGCGGGGGGGAAGCTTCGGAGCCACGGAGGAGAGCGCAGCAACAAGGGTGCAGAGGGTAAAGCGGAGAGATTCCCGCACAGAGGATCGGTGCCGACCAGCACTTACCAGCCCGAGAGGCTTGTCTGCTCACCCACTGGGACGGGCGGGGGCTGGGAGCTGAGGCTCTGGCTTCGGAGGTCGGATCCCAGGGAGAGGACTGGGGTTGGCGGCGTGAACACAGCCTGAAGGGGGCTAGTGCTCCACAGCTAGCCAGGAGGGAGTTCGGGAAAAGGTCTTGACCTACCGAAGAGGCAAGAGACCATTGTTTCAGGGTGCGCGAGGGAAGGGGATTCATTGTTTCGGGGTGCACCGCCTAAACGAGCTCTAGAGACGGGCACAAGCCACGGCTATCAGTGCAGGCATACAACGCTAAGGCTGCTGCTGCAGCCACCAAGAAGCCTGTGTGTAAGCAGAAGTCATTATCCACACCTCCCCTCCTGGGAGCCTGTGCAGCCCACCATGGCCAGGGTCCCGTGATCCAGGGACATCTTCCCCGGGAGAACACACGGCACACGTCAGGCTGTTGCAACGTCATGCTGGCCTCTGCCGCCACAGGCTCGCCCCGCACTACGTACCCCTCCCTCCCCCCGGCCTGAATGAGCCAGAGTCCGCTAAACACCTGCTACTTTAACCCCGTCCTGTCTGGGCGGGAATAGACGTCCTCAGATGACCTACACTCAGAGGTGGGGCCAAATCCAAAGCTGAACCCCAGGAGCTGTGCAAAGAAGAGAAATGGAAATTACTCCCAGCAGCCCCAGGAGCAACGGATTAAATCTCCACAAGGAATTTGATGTACCCTGAATCTGTGGAATACCTGAATAGACAACAGATCATCCCAAAATTGAGGTGGTGACTTCGGAAGAAGCAATATATTTTTTTTTCTTTTTTCTCCTTTTGTGACCGTGTATGTGTAGGCTTCTTTGTGTGATTTTGTCTGTATAGTTTTCCTTTTACCATTTGTCCTAGGGTTCTGTCTGTCAATTTTTTTGTTATTGTTTGTGTTTTGTTTTTGTTTTTTGGATAGTTTTTAGCACTTGTTATCATTGGTGGATTTGTTTTTTTGGTTTGGTTGCTCTCCTCTTTTGTTCCTTTTTTATTTCTTTTTTATTACTTTTTAATTTTTTTATATTTTTAATAATTATTTTTTTTAATAATTTTTAAACTTTATTATCTTTCTTTCTTTTTTTTTTCTCCCTTTTCTTCTGAGCCATGTGGCTGACAGGGTCTTGGTGCTCTGGGCAGGTAAGTCCTGTGCCTCTGAGGTGGGAGAGCTGAGTTCAGGACTTCGATCCACCAGAGACCTGGCTCCACATAATATCAAACAGTGAAAGCTCTCCCAGAGATCTCCATCTCTATGCTAAGACCCAGTTCCACTCAACGACCAGCAAACTACAGTGCTGGACACCCTATGCCAAACAACTAGCAAGACAGGACCACAACCCCATCCATGAGCGGAGAAGCTGCCTAAAATCATAATAAGGTCACAAGCACCCCAAAACACACCACCAGACGTGGTCGTGCCCACCAGAAAGACAAGATCCAGCCTCATCCACCAGAACACAGGCACTAGTCTCCTCCCCCAGTAAGCCTACACAACCCACTGAACCAACCTTAGCCACTGGGGGCAGACACCAAAAACAATGGGAACCTGCAGCCTACGAAAAGGAGACCCCAAACATAATAAGTTAAGCAAAATGAGAAGACAGAGAAACACACAGCAGAAGAAAGAGCAAGGTAAAAACCCACCACACCAAATAGATGAAGAGGAAAGAGGCAGTCTACCTGAAAAAGAATTCAGAGTAATGATAGTAAAGATGATCCAAAATCTTGGAAATAGAATGAAGAAAATACAAGAAACGTTTAACAAGGACCTAGGAGAACTAAAGAGCAAACAAACAATGATAAACAACACAATAAATGAAATAAAAAATTCTCTAGAAGGAATAAATAGCAGAATAATTGAGGCAGAAGAATGGATAAGTGATCTGGAAGTTAAAATAGTGGAAATAACCACTGCAGAGCAGAATAAAGAATGAAAAGAATTGAGGACAGTCTCAGAGACTTCTGGGACAAAATTAAACGCACCTACATTTAAATTATAGGGGTCCCAGAATAAGAAGAAAAAAAGAAATGGACTGAGAAAATATTTGAAGAGATTATAGTTGAAAACTTCCCTAATATGGGAAAGGAACTAGTTAATCAAGTCCAGGAAGCACACAGAGTCCAATACGGGATAAATCCAAGGAGAAACATGATAAGACACAAATTAATCAAACTATCAAAAATTAAATACAGAGAAAAAATATTAAAAGCAGCAAGGGAAAAACAACAAATAACATACAAGGGAATACCCATAAGGTTAAGAGCTGATCTTTCAGCAGAAACTCTGCAAGCCAGAAAGGAATGGCAGGACATATTTAAAGCGATGAAAGGGAAATAACTGCAACCAAGATTACTCTACCCAGCAAGGATCTCATTCAGATTCTATGGAGAAATTAAAACCTTTACAGACAAGCAAAAGCTAAGAGAATTCAGCACCACTAAACCAGCTTTCCAAACAATTGCTAAAGGAACTTCTCTAGGCAGGAAACACAAGAGAAGGAAAAGACCGAAAATAACCAACCCAAAACAATTAAGAAAATGGTAATAGGAACATACATATTGATAATTATCTTAAATGTAAATGGACCAAATGCTCCAACCAAAAGACATAGACTGGCTGAATGGTACAAAAACAAGACCCAGGGACTTTCCTTGTGGTGCAGTGGTTAAGAATCCACCTGCCAATGCAGAGGACAGGGCTTAGAGCCCTGGTCCGGGAAGATCCCACATGCTGCGGAGCAGCTAAGCCCATGTGCCACAACTACTGAGCCTGCATGCTGCAACTACTGGAGCCTGTGCACCTAGAGCCCATGCTCCGCAACAAGAGAAGCCACCAAAATGAGAAGCCCATGCACTGCAACGAAGAGTAGCTGCTCCTCACCACAACTAGAGAAAGCCCACGTGCAGCAATGAAGAACGAACACAGCCAAAATAAATAATTTCATTTTTAAAAAATGTTTAAAAATAAGAAACAAGACCCATATATATGCTGTCTACAAGAGACCCACTTCAGACCTAGGGATACATACAGACTGAAAGTGAGAGGATGGAAAAGATATTCCATGCAAATGGAAATCAAAAGAAAGCTGGAGTAGCAATTCTCACTTTAGAAAATGTAGACTTTAAAATAAAGGCTATTACAAGAGACAAAAAAGGACACTACATAATGATCAAGGGATCAATCCAAGAAGAAGATATAACAATTGTAAATATTTATGCACCCAACATAGAAGCACCTCAATACATAAGGCAAATGCTAACAGCCATAAAAGGGGAAATTGACAGTACCACAATCATAGTAGGGGACATTAACACCCCACTTTCACCAATGGACAGATCATCCAAAATGAAAATAAATAAGGAAACACAAGCTTTAAATGATACATTAAACAAGGTGGACTTAATTGATATTTATAGGACATTCCATCCAAAAACAATAGAATACACTTTCTTCTCAAATGCTCATGGAACATTCTCCAGAATAGATCATATCTCTTGGGTCACAAATCAAGCCTTGGTAAATTTAAGAAAATTGAAATCATATCAAGTATCTTTTCCAACCACAATGCTATGAGACTAGATATCAATTACAGGAAAAAATCTGTAAAAAATACAAACACATGGAGACTAAACAATAGACTACTTAATAACCAAGAGATCACTGAAGAAATCAAAAAAATACCTAGAAACAAATGACAATGAAAACACGATGACCTAAA
>NW_020172769.1:0-35395 GCF_003031525.2 Neophocaena asiaeorientalis asiaeorientalis | reverse complement strand
AAAAAAAAAAAAAAAAAAAAAAAAAATTCTTCCTACTAACAGAAGCCCAGGACCAGATGTCCTCACAGGCGAATTCTATCAAACATTTAGAGAAGAGCTAACACCTATCCTTCTCAAATTCTTCCAAAATATAACAGAGGGAGGAACACTCCCAAACTCATTCTACAATGCCACCAGCACCCTGATACCAAAACCAGACAAGGATGTCACAAAGAAAGAAAACTACAGGCCAATATCACTGATGAACATAGGTGCAAAAATCCACAAGAAAATACTAGCAAACAGAATCCAACAGCACATTAAAAGGATCATACACCATGATCAAGTGGGGTTTATCCCAGGAATGTAAGGATCCTTCAGTATAGGCAAATTAATCAATGTGATACACCACATTAACAAATTGATCACAAGATGATCATATGATCATCTCAATAGATGCAGAAAAAGCTTTCGACAAAATACGACACCCACTTATGATAAAAACCCTCCAGAAAGCAGGCATAGAGGGAACTTTCCTCAACATAAATAAAGGCCATGTATGACAAACCCACAGCCAACATCATTGTCAATGGTGAAAAACTAAAACCATTTCCACTAAGATCAGGAAAAAGACAAGGTTGCCCACTCTCATCACTATTATTCAACGTAGTTTTGGAAGTTTTAACCACAGCAATCAGAGAAGAAAAAGAAATAAAAGGAATCCAATTGTAAAGCAATTATACTCCAATAAAGGTGTTTAAAAAACAAACAAACAAACAAATATTTGTTGAGGGAATGAGCCAATGGGTTTGTTGTGCTGTCTGCTCCATAGGGAGTCTGCCCAAGCTGGGCTCCCAGGCACAGAGGTTACTGTCCTGGGAGGCATTCATTCAGGAGATCACATTTCTCATTTCACTAAGGAAGGAAAGAAACCATCCAAGGTAGTGCCTATCAGGAACTGTGCAGACCCTCATTGGCAGATGGTACATCAGGGGCAGAAATGTCTGGGTAAAAAGCAGGAGCGGTGAAAGAAATAATCAGTACTGTGAGGTGGAACAGAGGAATGAAAAAGTAAGAGATGGGAAGATAGTGGAATAGAAAATGAAGGTGACAGAAATTTGGAAAGAGAGAAGAAGGGGGAGAGAGGAGAGAAGACTAAGAGGTGGGCGTGATCGGGAGGGGACTGGGCAAAGGAACTGTGCTATAGCTTGCCCAGCTGGAGCATGAGGGGTTGGGTAGTGCAGCTGGTGAAACAGGGAAAGGTCCTGTGGTTACCACTTTCCAGCTGGTACAGGTGTCTCTGGGCTAAATCTGTCCCCTCCCCCACCATGCAATCTTCTGAGAAGATGGGGGGAGTGCGGGAGAATAGCAGGAGGTTGGAAGGAGAGGAAAGCACACCTCTCCAGGTGCAGGGGCTGACACTTTAACAAATGTGCTTAAATATAACCCAAAGGTACTGGAGGAGGTTGATCCTGTTATTCCTGGACAAGAAGTAAGGATAAAGGATGGAACATTTCTACGACTGCTTTGCTCTCAGCAAGAGTTGTGTAAATACACATGGTCAAAGAAGCCATTTAAATCTAAAACCCGATGAAGAATTTTGGAAAGACTTCTGCCAACACCCAACATTGTTTCCTTAAGAAGAGTGTTCAGGAAAAGAGCTTGACACAGAGCCAGGCACATAGAAAACCTCCATCAGTGTTAGTTCTTATTAAGCAGCTCCCAACACAGAGCCTCAGTATGCAGCATGGCCAGGCACTTGCTAAATATGGGCAGGGAATGAATGAACTCATTGATCCGAGGCTCCAGGTTTAATTTGCCTGGTCCCACCTCCAGGGTCAATCCAAGCTGTTTGTGCAGAGTCAGATATGAAAGCTGCATTCTCTCAGTTCACAGGAGCTCCTGGCCTTGCAAACCTTCCATGTGTCACCTTGTGCTGCCTGTTGGAACAAGCTGGTCCCTGGTGGCATATCCGATGCACCAGAGAACCATGGGAACCTGGGAGTGACCAATGGAAAATTTAACTTGAGAAGGGAAGGAGTGTGGTATACAGGAGCAGAGTAGGGCAGGCAGTGGAGGAGCGAACCAAGTCCCATGGACAGGCCTAGAATCATGAAGCTAAGTTCAGAACAAGGAAGCTTAGAGACCTTTTCTTGTACCTTGAGGCTCAGAAAGTGGTCCATGGACAGCAGCGTTAGCATCCTGTGGGGGTCTTGTTAGAAATGCAGAGTCTTGGTCTCCACCCCAGACCTACTGATTCAGAGCTTGCATTTTAACAAGATCCCAAGGTGATTTGCTACTGTTAAAGTGAAGGTTAGAGAAGCACTGGACTAATTCACAGTGGCTGTACCAATTCACATTCCCACCAGCAGTGCAAGAGTTCCCTTTTCTCCACACCCTCTCCAGCATTTATTGTTTCTAGATTTTTTGATGATGGCCATTCTGACCGGTGTGAGATGATATCTCATTGTAGTTTTGATTTACATATCTCTAATGATGAATGATGTTGAGCATCCTTTCATGTGTTTGTTGGCAATCTGTATATCTTCTTTGGAGAAATGTCTATTTAGGTCTTCTGCCCATTTTTGGATTGGGTTGTTTGTTCTTTTGACATTGAGCTGCATGAGCTGCTTGTAAATTTTGGAGATTAATCCTTTGTCAGTTGCTTCATTTGCAAATATTTTCTCCCATTCCAAGACTTTTTAAACTTAAACTTGCTGCCATGGAGCCATCAGAGGGCAGTGCTGCAGAGCTCCCCAGAGCTGACTGAAGGATGACAGGAAACTTGTCTTCAGACTTCAGTTCACACGAGGCTATTCATGGTAAGAACTTTAGGCCAATGCTGGAATATCTTCTTTGCACAAAGACAAAGGCTTGAGTTCACTGATAAACATCCCACTAACTTTTGAAATATATGAGAGTCTGAGGAACACATGAGATCAGGTTTGATCCCTGTACTAGAACTCTCAGAGAAGCAGTTGTCTTGGCCATAGGGTATGAGTCATCCTCAAGGCAAACCTGGCTTCATGGGCATGTGACCTAAGCAATCAAACAGGGCCCTATGCTCAGAAGGGTGTTACACTTGGTTTAGTACTCTGCTGTCACCATCTTGAAATTCTTTTTTTCCCCCTTTTTTGTAATTTAATTTTTATTTTATATTGGGGTATAGTTGATTTAGAGTGTTGTCTTAGTTTCAGGTGTACTGCAAAGTGAATCAGTTATACATATAAGTATATCCACCCTTTTTCAGATTCTTTTCCCATATAGGTTATTACAGAATATTGAGTAGAGTTCCCTGTGCTATACAGTAGGTCACTGTTGATTATCTATTTTATATATAGTAGTGAGTATATGTTACTATATGTGACATAGTGAGTATATGTTATTCCCAAACTCCTAAATTATCTCTCTTCCCCACTCTTCCCCCCCCACCGGCAACCACAAGTCTGCTCTTGAAGTCTGTGAGTCTTTCTGTTTTGCAAGTAAGTTCATTTGTATCGGTTTTTTTTTTTAGATTCCACATATAAGTAATAACATATGATATTTGGAGTTGAAATTCTTAATAATTTTATCTTTCAACTTGTGTTTTAATTGAAGTCCGTTGAGACAAGGGAGCCACACACATGAGCAGGAGATGTGCGCACTATGCATGTCAGTCACTGTTCCTTGTGGCCTCATTCATGGTACCGCATGAGTGCAGAATCCAGTGGATGCACAATGCACAGGAGTTCAGTGAGACTCAAAACAAGTACAAAGGAATTGTGTTACGGAAGCCACTGGCTTCCATAGAGTGCTGGTAGAATGTGTGTGGACGTATGAGCTATGAAATATGAACTGAGTAATTTCAATGATTCTACATACAAAGTAAATATTCTGTATTTCTTTCAAAACTGACATTGCACAATATAAACAGTAAAATTCATAGTAATAATTTAAGATTTTAATTTTCCTTTACTTAGAACATCTTTAAATAGCAAGTTAAAAAATACCATCCCAAGTAGAAAGAGTCTGTGGAAGAAAGGAAAAAGCTTCATTTTGGTACATTTAATGGCACTCCTTTCCTGCTTTTTGAACAAGCGGTCCTTCATTTTCTTGTTGTACGGAGCCGCACATATTTTGTATCTGGCAATGCCTCAAGGGATGGGAGAGACAGAGAAGAGTTGCTGCCGGTGACCTAAGGTGGGATTTGCCGCAAGTTTTTAAGTAACTAGAACCAATAGCAACGTGATGCCTGGAGAGGTGTGCCTGTTCTTTAGCAGCCCAGGAATATGCTGATTTGTGATATAAAGTGACATTTCTTTCCTCTTACTACTTTCCCCAGAAATGCTCTTTTATTCCATTCATGTGTATGTGTGCATGCATGCCTGTGTGTGTGTGTATGTGTGTGTGTGTGTGTGTGTGTGTTTCTCCCAACAATACCTCCTCCTCTGCCAAAATAAAGTGAAGGAAGAGGGGAGGACACTGCATACAGAAAAGAGATCTAGACAGCCTGATTGGAGGATGCAAGCTGATCAGAGGTCAGTTTGGGATTGGACTGCAGGCTGGGCTGAGAGAGAAGAGAGAGGGTGTCTTAGGGAGCCCAGGTTATCTTGTTGTAACAAACAAACACAAACTTTCTTGTCACGCATGTCCAATGCAGATCAGACAGCCGGCTTCCAAGCAATGGCTTGAACCGAGGCTCCTTGCATTATGTGGTTCCAATTCTGAGTCCCTCACTTTCTGTTACATCAATTCTACCTGCACTCTATTGGCTAAAACCAGGTATAGGGCCCCAGTTAGATGAAATGGGAGCTGGGAAAAAGAGTTTTTCTATTGGCTGATGTATTAGTCAGGGTTTTCCAGAGAAACAGAACCAGTAGCACACTACACACACACATTTAAAGAGATTTATTATGAGGAATTTGCTCATGCAATTATGGAGGTTTACAAGTCCCAAGATCTGAGTTAGCAAGCTGGAGACCCAGGAGAGCTGATGGCGTAGTTCCAGTCCAATTCCGAAGGCAGGAAACACCAAATGTCCCAGCTTGAAGGCAGTCAGTTAGGAGGAGTTCTCACCTACTTGTGGGAGCCTAAGCCTTTTTGTTCTTTTCAAGCCTTCAACTGATTGGATAAGGCCCACCCACACTGGAGAGGATAATCTGCTTTACTCAGTGTACTGATTCAAATGTTAACCTCACCCAGAAACACCCTCAGAGACACACCCAGAATAAGGTTTGACACATAAAATTATTAACCATCAAAGTCCAGAAAGAAAATGAAAGGGTTTGTTGAACACACAGTATTATCTCTGCTACAGCGGTGATGAGGGGAAGGGGAGGTAAGGCTGATTTGGTGTAAAGAGAAAGTGGTCTGTGGTGGAACAGTTCATTGAAAGGGAAGCACATCCTTTAGTGACCCTCTCAGCTCCAGACCCATGGAGAACCTTAGAGGAGGAGAACATACAGCAAAAAATCCAGGTGTTATGTTGATGGTGGGCCTGGTAGCTCTTACCTTCCTATAATGAAAGACCCTGGTGACAGCATTTAGTCGATTTGATGGTTTTTTGGATCTCAGGACACAACTAGGACATGAAGAGCTGCCCATACAGCAACAATGGTGAAAAGAGGAGGAGAGGAAACTCAGCTCCCAATAAGAGGTTTGGGAAGGACCCTCTTTATGTGGTAAAGCTGCATACTCAATATATATGGAATCTAGAAAAATGGTACTGATGAATGTAGTGGCAGGGCTGAAATAGAGACTCAGACATAGAGAATGGACTTGTGGACACAGGAGAGGAAGGGGAGGCTGGGATGAAGTGAGAGTGTAGCATTGGCAGATATCACTGCCCTGTGTAAAATAGATAGCTAGAGAGAAGCTGCTGCATAGAACAGGGAGATCAGCTCGGTGCTTTGTGACGACCTAGAGGGCTGGGATAGGGAGGGTAGGAGGGATGCTCAAGAGGGAGGGGATATATGTATACGTAGAGCTGGTTCACTTTGTTATACAGCAGAAACTAACACAACATGGTAAAGCAATTATACTCCAATAAAGATGTAAAAAAGTCAGGGCAAAAAAAAAAAAATAAGCTGCATACTCAGTTCTGGGGGAGTAAGCCTGACCCCACATTCCCAGGAAACCTAATAAGTATGTTCCTCACAGAGGCTAGAACAGGCAAAACACTGAGAAGGAGACCAGAACTTGGTGGGGGAGGAGTTTGAGAGCTGGAACCCCAGGAGGTTTGGCAAGGATGTGGAAGCAAGAGTTAGAGACAGCACAAATTACCTCCCAGCCACGTAGGCACACAGGAGGCAGTGGTCCCAGGTGTTGCCCTTTGTATCTCCATGTTCCAGTTTGTCTAGGCTAATGGAGCAGGCATTGTCCGACAAATTTGGGGCAACTTTAGGAATCCACTTTGGCAGTCATATCAAATATTTATTCCAACAAGAAAACATTGCATAATACATTTTGCCCATTTTTTGATGGGAAGAATGCATGTGTATATGTATGTTAAAAAACAACTAGAGGATATAAAATAAAATTACTGTGGTTTAAAAAAGTTAATTTGAAAATCCTTGTAGACATCTCAATACTTTCACCCATCCTATATAACCAGAACTTCTGTCCTGGTTAATATTATGGTTACCGATGAGGGCAAGGTCTTGCATTCTTGAAGTTTCACTCTTGAGTTAGAAGAGTTTATCTCAGATCCATAGGAGACCAAGAACAGTGGTTACCATGATCACTAGCCAAGTGGCAGTCCAAGCTACTCCAGAGGATGGGGCTGAAAGAACAAGAAAACACAAAACATTTAGGTGTCTTGATTAATGTGTTGAGAAGGGGCAGGGGTACTGGACATTGGCATGGGAGCTTATAGAGCAGGGGAATTGTTTCCTCCCTCAATCCAGACCCAGTGTGCCTGGGACATCCTTTTCCCAGATTGAGCAAAGCTCAAACTCCCAGATGTAAAGTATAAAGAGTACAGAAATCCCTGAAATATCACTGGCTTAGCTGAGTCCTGTACTTGAAGGTTACCTTGGCACCTCTGTGGACCTGGGAAAGAATCACTCTCCTACACTGGGCAGCAATTAAGTAGAGCAGAGTTTCAGGTGCAGTTGATAATATGATGCTATGCGTTAACTCTAGGGAAGGAAGTATTAGTTCCCTTCCCTGTTTCTCTACACTACTAACCGTCAGTACCAAATAGGAGGAAAAAAGGGGTAGGAAAAAAAAAGAAAGGGAAATAAAGAGATACAGAAGGGGAAGGCAGGATACTGATAAATTAGGGAAGAAGAATTAGGGATACTTTTCTAGGATAATTTGGAGAGCTAAAAAGTGACAAGATGGGGCTTTCCTGGTGGTGCAGTGGTTGAGAGTCCGCCTGCCAATGCAGGGGACATGGGTTCATGCCCCGGTCCAGGAAGATCCCACATGCCGCGGAGCGGCTGGGCCCGTGAGCCATGGCCGCTGAGCCTGCGCATCCGGAGCCTGTGCTCCGCAACGGGAGAGGCCACAACAGTGAGAGGGAGAGGCCTCAACAGTGAGAGGCCCGCATAACACACACACACACACACACACACACACAAAAGTGACAAGATGGGCTTAGCCCTTCAAAAAATAGATGTATTATTGCTTTCATCCTCTCTGTGAATGAGCAGAGCCACTTTCATTCTATAAAGGACAGGGATTGTTTCTCTTCCTTTATCTGGATCTCAGGATATGGTGGTGATATAAAGGTGGTGTTAGGACCACCCAGCCAACTGGTGGTCTTATGGTCAGACACCAAAGTGTCATACTGGGTCTATGGTGGCAGAAAAGCAGGGCATATCAGTAAAGACTAGAAGAGACATGACCAGTTAGTTGGGAAGAATACTGAACATACAGTTTCCATAGCTCATGTGTGGGAGCAGAGGTAAAGAAATTAGCACAGGTGGGCAGAGTAGATTGGGTCCAAGAAGACCATGAAAGAGCCATGTCTCCAGGGGCCATGATCCCTGATGATTGGGTATGACAGGAATCTCAGGTAAATGTTGGCACCACAGGTATGAGTTATTCTGGAGGGATTTGTACACCAGGGCTTGGGGATATGATTTCAGGCCTGTGGAGAGCACAGGGCCTGAAATGCTGAAGATGGTGATCCAAATTTATTAAGTGGTTGCCAAATCCCTAGTGTCTCTAGAATTAAAAGGATGGGACCTAAGTTAACTACCATTCATTGAGGACTTGTTAGATACTGTGCTAGGTAGTTATCTGTATTGCCTCATTTAATCCTTATAACAGTATAAGATAAGAACTATTGTTTTGTCTTATTTAAGAAGGACATGACTTCATACAGAGTGAAGTAAGTCAGAAAGAGAAAAACAAATCCCCTAGGCTAATGCATATATACGGAATCTAGATAAATGGTACTGATGAGCCTACTGGCAGGGCAGGAATAGAGATGCAGACGTAGAGAAAGGACTTGAGGATACAGTGGGGGAAGGGGAGGCTGGGATGAAGTGAGATAGTAGCATTGACAGATATACACTACCAAATGTAAAATAGATAGCTGGTGGGAAGATGATGCGTAGCACAGGGAGATCAGCTCGGTGCTTTGTGACCATCTAGAGGGGTGGGATAGGGAGGGAGGGTGGGAGGGAGGCTCAAGAAGGAGGGGATATGGGGATACATGTATACATACAGTGATTCACTTTGTTGTACAGCAGAAACTAACACAACATCATAAAGCAATTATACTCCAATAAATATGAAAAAAAAAAAAAAAAGGACATGACTTGGAGAAGCTAAGTAACTTGTTTAGCTAGTAAGTGACAGTCCCAGGATTAATCCCAGGTGTAACTGACTCCAAAACCTATGCTCATAGCTACCCCACTATGGGACCTGTGTAGGCTTGAGAGAGAACGAGGAGTGGTGCTCTAATGAGTGGATCCTCCCAGGAGACAGAGAAATCTGAAACACGAAACCCAGAGTTTGCTTTTCCAGCTTCATCAAGGAGCATACACCTGGGGAAGAAGAGCAAGTCTCTACCTTAGGATCAGGTTCTCCTGTTCACCACTTGTTCTCACTCATGCTCATCCAGTTGGCCCTTTTTTCCTTCGCTGCCCACCAGAAATGCCTCTGTGTTGCTGCCCAACAGTGTCTGGACCGTTCCTCTACTTGTCCTTTTTCTCCCTGCTCACCCTGAAATCTCAGATTATCCTGCAAGGACACTGGCCTCAGATTCCAGGATGATGCACTGTTAGAGCACAGCAGGAGAAGGGGAAATCAGAGCCCCTGTGCCAACTGCCCTTTGCAGATGAGGACCCTGAGCTCCACAAAGCCGAGGTGAGCTGCTGAGAGGCAGTGAACGCTCTCAACAAGGCAGTGAAACCTTAGAGAACCCAAGTCTTCCATGCCTTTGGGATTCTCCACTAATTTCTGTGCCAGGAGGCTGAATAAGATCTCCACGATTTTCTTCCTTCAAGAGAAAACTAGTTACCCTGTGCCCACCTCAGCTCCCCTGGCAGTATCTCTTACCCTGTACACAGGGTGACGTGAAGTTGACTGTCTTATTTTGGCTGCTCACAGGATTGCTGACTTGGCAGGTGTAAGAACTGGAGTAGTTTTGTGGTGTATGGGTCACTTCAAGCACACTGCTCTGGAACTCTTTTGGAAGGGACTCTGCATACCAGGTGTAGTTTACAGGCTGGTCCTTGATCACACAGGACAAGGTCAGGTAACACTTGTTCACTTCCTGTGTCTTATTGACTTTTATGTCAGGTTTTCGTACAGGGTCTAAAAATGAATATGTTAAGATGAGACAATGGGTTTATGCATTTATGAAGCATTTATGCTGGGAGGGTTTCGCCAACAAAGTACAAAGGGAGCCCCAGAGGGCTGCAGGAGCAGTCATGGAGAAGAGGCCCCTGCAGAGGGAGCCAGTGAGCAGTTTTGACCTCTGGAGGCTTCAGACTGAAAGAGCTACTCCTTGGAGTGAAGCTAAGCTGCATCCAGAAGGGGGAGCCATGCACCCAGAAACAAAAATGGGGTTATGACAATCTGTGGGCCAGAAAGAACAACAGAGGTTTAGCATAGATATCAGCGGGGTTGGACTTGATATCCCAACTGTCTGAGCTGCTCAGGGCCCCTTCTCTAGCAATGGTCCACACTTGGCACCTTGGCCTATCAGTCCTTCAAGAGTTCTTGGGCTCAGATTCAGCAAGAGTCCTGGGGTAAGGGGTACCACCCTATACCTTTCCTGGATGCTGGCAGAACTACAGAGAAGAACCTCATGGAATTCTCAGCAAAAGTCAGTAGTGATGAACAGCACTGCATCAGTTAACTTTGGTATCTCAGTGCCAGCCACAGAGCAGGTATTCTATAAGTATCTGATGAAAGGGATAGGTGGATGGATGGACGGATGGATGGATGGATGGATGGATGGATCAGTTATGCAATAGAAAAGACAAAACACTTGCTTTACAGTGAGACCAGCCTGGTCCCTGGACTTGGTCCTGGTAGAGTGACATTAGGCAAGATAATTAATCCCTTGAACTTCTTTCTTGCATGTAGGATGACTCATGTTAGTAATATACAATGCCATCATCCATGAGGAAGTGCTTTTGCAGGGTGTAAGCGTTACATGCATGTTGGAGGTCACAGCATCTTCACTGATGTCATCCTGCAGCCAGATTTGTTGAGAGGTAATCCCATCATCTGCTCCTTCCTTGACTAGGACTGCTTTACCTGAAATCCTCTGGGGTCTTTTCCTTCTGGTCAAGCGTAAAACACTTACAGAATCAATACAGCTCAGATGTCATAGGATTAAAATGTGGCAGAGAATTGACCCAATCAGTGCTAGCCTCTGGGTCATATGTCTGTGAGGGGCAATGGAGGCTCTGCCATCTGACCTCCTGAACTCTAGATCCATCTCCTCCGTGAAACCCTATCAGATTGCTGGACTCCTCCTGCATACTTTACATGAGCAATCTTCACACTGTCTTTCATCATTTCCTGTGGTCTGGACTCAAGTCTTGCATACCTTTCTCATTTCCCATGGTGAACAGCACAGCCCTGAGCACATTGTGGACAGAGCAAGCTAGGGCAGACTGGCTCCAAGATGCCCCCTTTGAGCTGTCAGAAATTCCTGGGCTGGACTGAAGGATAATTCTTCTGCTAATCGCACCCTCAGGGTCTTATCCCTAGGCAAGTGTGCTAAAGCCAAGCCAGCTTGCAGATTTTAAGATATTCAGAAATTTTGCAAGGTGGTTGTGAAACCATTAGCAGTTTGGAGGTGGCTGTGGTGGGAATATTTACCACAGAATTTGGTAAATGATACAAATTTGGGATTTTCTTAAAAACCACTGTAAGAGCCTTTGAATCTTTCCTGTTCCCAGTACGTCTTGAACTTTCAGGCCATATGACATGGAGGAAGTGAGTGAGAAGGGGATTTTAGCCTCTTAGACCATTCTTCCTCCCCTTCAGCCCTTCTTGACTCTTCTAAACTCCTTGCATTGCTTTAAATAGTCCTAGTTTTCAAGAAATTCTTTTTTGCTAAAGGTACATCAAATTGGTCTCCATCGCTTGCCATCAACAGAATCTTACCTAATGGGGCAGAGATGGCAAGATCTTTCTCCAAGTTCACACAGCTAGTAAGTTACTGACCAGGGTTTTAAACCCAGGTCTGTCTGACTCCGAGTATAATGTTCTAGCCCTTACTTCACGTATACTCGTTAGGCTGGCACTAGGAGTGGAAGTTTTTTTCCCACCCATTCAGTAAGGTAAAAACAGTCTTGAACGGCTCTTGCCCAATCCTTTATCTCTTCTATCTTTTTCCTTATGTTTGATGAAGTCTTTGTTCAGTTATGTTATTAAGAAGAGCTCAGAACTGATTTGGGTTGATCACAGGAGAGCATGAAGAGAATAGAGAGGAAACCATCCTTACTGTTTTCTTTATCTTCAAATCTTAGACTCCTTAATGTCAGAAGAGGTTTTAAATGTCCCACAGTAATCTACTTCGAGTCTGGCTGGCCCAGCCTCACTTCCAAGTGGAACTGGCTCCAGGAGAAATGAATTAAGCCTATCCTGAGGTTTTTCCCTCCCCCTCCCAGGGAGAGTCCCCTCCCAGTGGTCTGTCCAGGGCCCTGGAGTGGGGACTTGCCCTTTGGTTCCCCTAACTCACCAAGCACCACCAGTGGGATCTTCCATTCGTCCTCGTACCCATGGTCCTTCAGCACCATCAGGAGGTAAGTGCTGCTGTCCTCCTTCTGGACGTTATGGATGTGCAGTGTGCCACTTTGAAGATCAAGCCTGACCCTGTCCTTAAATTTAGTATTGAAGTATTTAAGCTGACCGGATTCCCATTCTACAATCTTCTGGTCAGTAGTATAAAACCAGGTGAGTGATTTGTAGTTCCTCGGCAAACTGGAGATTGACAGACTCACGTTGCTGCCGGAGGTGGCATATTTTGAATAATCTGTCAATGAGAGGCAGAGTGAGTGAGACCCATTTTAAAAAAGGCAGAGCTGCCCAGTGGCCCAGGCTTTGGCCTGGGCTGGTGGAACAAAGAAGAAGGAAGAGCCTTTTGCTTGGGAGCAGTGGGTATGATCTTTATCAGAGGACCTGACCCCTGATCAGGAACTCAGTGATAGTCAGAGCTTGAGAAGTGGGAGATGTGCTTAAAATCCATCTAATTCTGCCCTAGAGGATAAAGAAAAAGGACACTGAGCCAGCCCTAGCTCTCTCCCTTACTCTCATAACAGGACATTTTCAAAGAAAATGATGACGAGTCACGTCTCCTCTCTGTGCTTGTGTTCTTTGTGTTTCAATTTAATTCTCCAGCAGTAGGTAAGAAGTAAAGGAGAAACAAGGTTAGAAATGAAAGGGAACCAGAGTTAGTCAGTGGCAAAGTATTATAGGAGAGTGAACGCATTTTATTAATAAAAATATTGTGCTATTTTTCTGGCTTTTGTATTTGTCAGCTTTTTAAAAAACTTGTGATACACTGGGCTTTCTTTTCTCATTCTAACTACATTCATTTTTGTTCCTATTTGTATTTACAGTTCTGTTCTCTTTCTCATGAGGGCACTCCAAATTGTATAAGCCTCAGTTCTAAAAAACCTGGTTTCTTGAATGCAAGGAGAAAGAAAAGGTGATAGCCAGAAGACATAAGATGAAGGAAGGTCTGCTAACTCTCTCTGTGGAGGGAGGAAAACTAAGTGTAAATGTATAGGCTGAGAAAGAGCAGTAGATAAAAGCTAATGGTAGAGGAAAGAAGAAATATGATCTATATCGCTCTTACCTCATATACTGTCACACAAAACTTCATATTGTTTAACATCGTATCTATACCTATTTACTTTCCACATGTCTATCATTCCCGAAAACATTCAATAAAGATTCAAAATGCCTGTGTCCCCAGGTCTTTCAAGTTCCTAGTCACTAATCCTTCCTACCATCCATCTATCCATTCAACAACCAGTTATGGAGCATTTAATCTATGCCTGGTGCGTTCACAAACACACACAGGCATTTATTTCCACAGTGTTTCTGATTGATCCATTCCATACTTTATAATCTCTGACAGCCTAGGTCAGTGTTTTTCAACCTTGGCATTATTGACTTTTCGGACCAGAGAACTCCTTGTTGTGAAGGGCTGTCCTTGTGCATTGTAGGATATTTAGCAGCCTCCCTGGCCTCTGCCCACTAGATGCCAGTAGCATCATTCCAGTTGTGACCATCAAAAATATCTCCAGACAATGCCAAATGCCCCCTGGGAGGAAAAATCTTCCTGTCTTCATTCTGCTGGCCTAGGTCATCCTTGGTAGACTCTCCAACAAGTCTCAGACATATGCTTAGGAAGATAGCACAACCCACAATTAACCACTTTATTTCTCAGTAAGAAGTCACAGCCAACCACCAGGATGGCTTTTTTTGAATCATTACACATAGGTGGTGAAGGAAGGAGGAAGGAAAGCTACAATATCCTGTGCATGTCTATATCTTAGAACTCATATCATATTAAAGTGATCCATTTAATATCTATTACTTGCCTTTATCACCAGATCACATGCTTCCTAAGGACAAAAAATGAGTCTTATGAGTTTAACTCATTTTCCATTGTAGTATGATGGTTAAGATCATGGGCTCTGGGGACTTCCCTGGTGGTGCAATGGTTAGGAATCCGCCTGCCAATGCAGGGGTTCTAGCCCTGGTCCAGGAAGATCCCACATGCCTTGGAGCAACTAAGCCCATGAGCCACAACTACTGAGCCTGTGCTCTAGAGCCCATGAGCCACAGCTACTGAGCCTGCGTGCCACAACTACTGAAGCCCACGTGCCTAGAGCCCGTGCTCCACAACAAGAGAAGCCACTGAAATGAGAAGCCTGTACACTGCAACAAAGAGTAGCCCCAGCTCGCCACAACTAGAGAAAGCCTGCGTGAAGCAACAAAGACCCAATACAGCCAAAACTAAATAAAGAAAGAAAAGAAAAAAAAAAGATCATGGGTTCTGGAATTAGACTATGCAAATCCTGGCCCACTTATTAGCTGTATAACCTTGAGCATTTTACCTAACATCTCTGCCTTTGTTTTAGTATTTATCTTACAGAGTTTGTGAAGGTGAAGTTCATGTGTCAAGTTTACTGAGTTAAAGGATGCCCAGACAGCTGGTAAAACACTATTTGTGGATCATCTATAAGGGTTTTTCTGGAAGAGATTAGCATTTGAATCAGTAGACTGAGTAAGAAGATCACCCTCACCAATGTGTGTGAGCATCATCCAATCTACTGAGGGCCAGAATAGGACAAAAAGGCAGAAAAAAAAGGCAAATTTGCTTTCTACCTTGAGCTGGAATATCCATCTTCTCCTACCCTTGGACATCAGTGCTCCTGGTCCTTGGACCTTAGGACTTGAACTAGGAATTAGACCATTGGCTCCCCTGAAGACTCTTTGTGGAAGGATGAATGAAGATGAGTCCACTGAGAATGAAGAACACAGAACATATAGACTCAAATCATGAGTCTATATATTCTCAGGCCTGTGGATTTGTACTGGAACTACACCTGTAGCTTTCCTGGCCCCCGTCTTGCAGATGGCAGATCATGGGACTTCTCCAAAGAAGTACATAATATGGGTTATGCTTCCATAACTGCATGGGCCTCATAATAAATCTCTTTCTATATATTTATATATATCCTATTGGTTCTTTTTACTCTAAAGAACCCTGACCCAGAGTTACACAAATAAATGCTTAGGATACAATTAAATTAATACAAATAATCAATACACATAAAGTACTTAGACTAATACTTGGAAGATTAGTAAGTATTCAATAAATGTCATGTATTGTTTTATTATTATTACCTACGTTAATTTTGTATCCATAACATCTAGTACTATGCATTAAGTACTGAGATGTTTAACAACTGCCTGTTGAACTTACTTTCTTGTACCAAAACAGTGGTAAAATAAGGACTAGACTAATGATATATTTTTAAGGAATGAATGCCTATATGTGAATCTGGAAGAGTGAAGAATGTTGAAGTAGGGGCCAAAAATCCAAAAACCTGTAGCAGCTCCTGAAGAAGCTTTCACTTGTAGGCTAGGTCTAAAAGTAAAAGACATCAGCATGCACAAAACAAAAGCAAAAACAGGTCTTTGGCTAGGACATGTGATGATAAGAAAGAGGCCCCAGCACCATGGTAGGACCAGAAAACTTACCTGAAGCTTCCTTGGGGAAGGAGGAATGAAGATGAACACAATGAGGAATGAAAAATTGAGCATATAGACTCAAGTCATGATCCAGAGCCAGTTATAATACACATCATTTCTCCTTGTAAGAATGGGGTCTGCTTTATAACAATATCTTGTTTGTCCAGGGTATTCCCCACATGCTCAAAAAAACTTCAAACTAAAGTGTAAGGGGGAGGGAGAAACCATAACAGACCCATAGTCACTAAGATTGTGAGCTTCTCAAAGGCAAAGATCATGTCTTACTCAATCCTCACAATACTTAGCTCACATTTGTTGTTTAGTATAGAATGAAAGAATGAATGAATGAATGGCAGGGACAAAAATGTATACATAATTGTTCCCAGTTTTCTCCTCATGACCTCCTACTAGTCACATTTTTCTTACTTTTAATCTCACTTAGCTTTTTTTTTTTTTTTTTTTTTTTTTTTGCTTACTTCTTAAGATTGGTTTGGACTGAAAAGGCAGAGAGGAAAGGAGAAGATAAACAGGGGCCACTCAGGTTAGTTTAGGAAATAGGGGTGCTATAGTACTAAGGCTCAAAGGAGTGAGAATCTCTGGGCAGCAGATGAATGGGATGGTTTGAGAAGACTGAAGAGGACATGAGAGGATATGATAGGAAGTATCACTATAGCTTATAAATTAGATTCCCTTTAACATCCTTTGAGAGACTTCAAGTAGAAATTTGAGTTACTATTTAATTACTTATGACCAATGAACTGTGTTTCTTAAGTATCATAATGTGCCCAAACTGGGCCAGTGAAGCAGCCCTGTCTTATGGTTGGGTCCTGAATAAATGAATAAAAGATGACTATTATGACATAGACAGCAGAGGAGCAATGGAAAAGCTGCCCAGAAACTCTCAAAAGAAACAACATAAAAGAGTGTTGAGGAGACAAGAGAAGATGGGCGGAAGAATAGGATGCGGAGATCACCATCCTCCCCACACATACATCAGAAATACATCTACACGTGCAACTGCTCCTATAGAACACCCACTGATGGCTGGCAGAAGACCTCAGACCTCCCAAAAGACAAGACACTCCCCACGTACCTGGGTAGGACAAAAGAAAAAAGAAAAAACAGAGACAAAAGAATAGGGACAGGACCTGCACCAGTGGGAGGGAGCTGTGAAGGAGGAAAGGTTTCCACACACTAGGAGCCCCTTTGAGGGCGGAGACTGCGGGTGGCGGAGAGGGGGAGCTTTGGGGCCGCGGAGGAGAGCGCAGCAACAGGAGTGCGGAGGGCAAAGCAGAGAGATTCCCGCATAGAGGATCGGTGCCAACCAGCACTCACCAGCCCAAGAGGCTTGTCTGCTCACCCACCGGGGCGGGCGGGGCTGGGAGCTGAGGCTCGGGCTTCGGTCTGATCCCAGGGAGAGGACTGGGGTTGGCGGCGTGAACACAGCCTGAAGGGGATAGTGCACCACAGCTAGCCAGGAGGGAGTTCGGGAAAAGGTCTAGACCTGCCGAAGAGGCAAGAGACTTTTTCCTGCTTTTGTTTCCTGGTGCACGAGGAGGAGGGATTAAGAGCGCTGCTTAAAGGAGCTCCAGAGATGGGCGCAAGCCGCGGCTAACAGCGCGGACCCCAGAGACGGGCAGGAGACGCTAAGGCTGCTGCTGCCGCCACCAAGACGCCTGTGTGCGAGCACAGGTCACTATCCACACCTCTCCTCCCCGGAGCCTGTGCAGCCCGCAACTGCCAGGGATCCAGGGACAACTTCCTCTGGAGAACGCACGGCGCCTCAGGCTGGTGCAACGTCACGCTGGCCTCTGCCGCTGCACGCTCGCCCCTCATCCGTACCCTTCCCTCCCCGCGGCCTGAGTGAACCAGAGCCCTCGGATCAGCGGCTCCTTTAACCCCGTCCTATCTGAGCGAAGAACAGACACCCTCAGGTGACCTACACGAAGAGGCAAGGCCAAATCCAAAGCTGAACCTTGGGAACTGTGCGAACAAAGAAGAGAAAGGGAAATTTCTCCCAGCAGCCTCAGAAACAGCAGATTAAATCCCCACAGTCAACTTGATGTACCCTGCATCTGTGGAATCCCTGAAGGGACAACGTATCATCCCAAATTGAGGAGGTGGATTTTGGGAGCAAGATAGATTATTTTTTCCCCTTTTCCTCTTTTTATGAGTGTGTGTGTGTGTGCTTCTGTGAGAGATTTTGTCTGTATAGCTTTGCTTTCACCATTTGTCCTAGGGTTCTAGCCGTCCGTTTTGTTTGTTTACTTTTTTGTGTTTTTTTACTTTTAAAAAAGTTTTTCTTAATAATTATTTTTTATTTTAATTATTTTATTTTATTTTATCTTACTTTATTTAATTTTAACCTCTTTCTTTCTTTCTATTTTTCTCCCCTTTATTCTGAGCCATGTGGAGGACAGTCTCTTTGTGCTCCAGATAGGCATCAGGGCTGTGCCACTGAGGTGAGAGAGCAAACTTCAGGACACTGGTCCACAAGAGACCTCCCAGCTCCATGTAATATCAAACAGCAAAAATCTCCCAGAGATCTCCATCTCCACACCAACACCCAGCTTCAATCAACGACCAGCAAGCTACAGTGCTGGACACCCTATGCCAAACAACTAGCAAGACAGGAACACAGCCCCATCCATTAGCAGAGAGGCTGCCGAAAATCATAATAAGACCACAGACACCCTTTTTTTTTAAGATAAAAACCCACCAGACCTAACAAATGAAGAGGAAATAAGCAGTCTACCTGAAAAAGAATTCAGAATAATGATAGTAAAGATGATCCAAAACCTTGTAAATAGAAAAGAGAAAGTGAAAGAAACATTTAACAAGGACCTAGAAGAACTAAACAGGAAACAAGCAATGATTAACAACATTGGAAGAGATATGGGAACATATGTATATGTATAACTGATTCACTTTGCTATAAAGCAGAAACTAACATACCATTGTAAAGCAATTATACTCCAATAAAGATATTTTTTAAAAAAGAGTGTTGAGTAGAGCATTCATGGTTTCAGTATCAAGAAATCAATAAAAAGCAGCTAAGGGAAACCTTGAAATATAAACCCAGCAGCCTCTCATGGGCTGAGACTAATGGTTTAGAATAGCAATGGAAAAGTGAGTTTGGGGAAAAGAATCTGAAAAAGAATGAATATATGTTTACGTATAAAACTAACACAATATTGTAAATCTACTACACTCCAATATAAAATAAAAATTAATTTAATAAAAGAAAAGCGAGTTTTGCTATGAAATATCTAATGAAAGGGTGGGCTTAAAAAGCAACATGAACCTAAAGATAGAAACAGTAGAAAGAATGCTTGATTAACCATAAAAAAAAGGAAAAAAATATTCTAGTCTTCTGGAAGGATTCTTTAATCCAATCACAAGTTGAAGAAAGATGCATTAATATTACTAATAGAGATTGTAAAAATTAATGTACAGCCATTGTAGTATAATTTGGGATAACAAGGTGGTGATTTAGTCTGTTACAGAGGATTGTCTAATAAATTCAGAAAGATAGATTCACTTATAGTTTTCTTATATATAATATATTTATGTATTTTTTCAAATTTTAAAGTAAATTGAAAAAAGTCTTGATTTGCCTTCCTAACAATTCCATGTTTTAGAAGTAGAAAACCACCTTAAGAAAAGTACTATTTTGATTTAATTCTATCGAGAAGAAGTAGTTAGTTATGTGTGTGGATGCTTAGGATAAAGTAACTGTGTTTACCTGTAGTTTATAACAGAATATGAAGCAGATCTTTCCTGTGCTTACCCATGTTTCTTGTTTGTAGAGAAGCAAAACTAAAACAGGGTGGGGGGAATTCAGATCAAAGGAAGCTGTAATTTCATACAAAAAGTGTCTACCCAGGAAGGAGAAAGACGTCCTAAAGGGGAAATTCTGATTACTCTAAAAACAAGTCATGTGATTTCTAGTAAAACTTTGAAGCACTGAAAGAGGTGAGTTTTAAAGATATTGATATAGAGTTACCTGGAGCTCTCTAATGAGATCAACTATTTAACAAACCTGTACAAACCTTTCAAGGAAGTAATTTGTCAATAGATATCAAGACTCCAGATGTGTGTCATGGGGGACAAGATGAACAGAGAGAGTTCCATTTCCTGAGATGGGAAGTCTAATGAGTTTAATCGGCCAGATTGCAATGACTAACTGGAAGGTGAGGAAGTCCCAGCGTTGTGGTGGCTTGTTATGCAGCAGTAGATAGCTGGAACAAAGATGGGGAGTTAGATTTTGGAAATGTGTTTGGAGAGTCTGGAGATGTTTAAAAAGCAGTTAGAAATTCAGGTCTGTGGCTCAGGAGAGAGTGCGGGGCTTTAGAGTTTCCTTATGTTCTTCTCAGCTCTTATCTACCTCAAATTGTATGTGGTCACAGTCACAGAGCAATTTCACATTCATTTCTTTTGATCTTAACAATAACCCCTTGAAAAAATGGTGAGCATATTGTTATATCCATAACAGAGTGAAGAAAATTGAGGCTCAGGAAGCTTTCACAGTTTATAGAAAGTCCCATGGCATGGAACTCAGAACATAGATCTTCTGATTCCCAGTTCAAGCTGTTTCCACCACACTCTGTTGTACTGAAGGGAGACAGGGAAGATGCCTACTAGTGATGAGGGGGCCCTGAGGTCAGAGAGCTGAGAAACTCAAGTCTGAGGAGGGATTAAGGAGAAGATTTAAAACTACTTCTTAAATTTCTTCACAAGAGCATCCCTTACTGGGGAGGAGAGAATTACTATACCCCTAGGAAGATCTGGACAGATAACCTGAAAGGAAGTTCTTTGATATCATTCATTCATAGGATTAACAATTATTTATTGAGCCCATGCCATGTTCTAGGCACTGTGCCGTGTTCAGCACTGGACAAGGTCCCTGTCCTCACGGGGCTCAAGGAAACAGACAGCCAAGCAGTTCACCAACCATAACTTGGAGTCTGAGGTTTCCAGGAGGAAGTCACATGAAAATGGAATGCTAAGGGAGGAGCTGAAGAGAAGAGAGTGAAGGAAATTTTAGGCAGGAGGAAAGGCATTTGTATAGACCTAGAGGTAAGAGAGACAGAACCTCCTTCAAGGCAAACAGCAAAGTTAAATTTAGATGAAATGTGGTTCTGGGGTGAGGGAGTCATAAATTGGGGATAAAAGGACCATCTGTAGGCATAATCTAGACATAAAAAGATTTAGACACATTGACCTAAGTCTAGAAAAGTCCTGAAATATTCCAGTTCTCTTGGCATCTCTATCTTTCCCAACAATTGGATGAATAATTCATGCCAGCCCCCACTCCCAAGGTCATATCAGTGCCCTATGAGTAAACTCAGTCCCATGGAGCCCACACAGCCATGAGTACCCTGAATATATCATGTATCTAAGCTTACACAGCCTAAGGGAGCAGAATTTGCCACCCTAATATATGTTTCTTTGGCATATTAATTGTTTTAAGCTGGTTATTTTCTAAAGAAAGAGAAACATTCTGAAAATCATGTAGGAGTTACACTTTTGTAAGAAACATTTATATTTGTAAGGGAAATTTTCATTTGTAAGGGTGTCTCCCTCTCTGTACCGGAAGAGGACAGAAAGGGAGACCAAGTCTCTAGAAACTCTTATCAACGGAGAAGGCACTAACTTAAGTCTGCCTAACAACCTTACCCTTGTTTACTGTGCTTTTCCTGATAACCTCCCAGAACTGTCACCCTTAACATCCTCTTTTGTCTTTAGCTGAGGATGGTATTTAAAGTGAGGGCTTCAGCCATTATGGCAAGTTATTCAGGTTTTCTTGGTTTCTCCCATGTACGCAATATTAAACTCTGATTTTCTCTTGTTAATATGTCTCATGTCAATTTAATTCTTAGACCAGTCAGAAGAACCTAGAAGGGTAGAGAAAAATTTCTTCCTCTCCTAAACCTGTCATAAACCAGATCCAATGTATTACCACCCTGAGAGGCCTTGCATGAGTGGCCAACAGGGTTTCCTTCAAGCATTGCTATCTCATCTCCCTAAAAGTTATAATTCTATGTCATAATTCTATGATGTTATATTTGTTTCCCATACGAACATTCACTTTTACTCATTTTTTTCCATAGTGGTGAGCATTAAAGCCCCTTAAATGAAAAAGACCTGAGTATTTATTAGGGGGAATAGTGAGAAAGACAATAGCTTAGCTCTCAATTCTCAGACAGGTACTGGAGGGCTGGGCAGCTGTAACAGGGAAAGGAAAGTTAGCCCATGGCAGAAGAATGAACCTGAACTCTTAATCAGATATTTGGGGGTTCCTCTGGTACTGAGTCCTCTGCTCAGACTCTCACTCAGAGACCCTAGACAAGTTTCCTTTCCCACAGTTTTGATCTCTCTCTGGGACAATGACAACATCATTTACCTTTGCTCATGACACAATTCCTTGCATAGAGGTCTCAAAGAATGCCTCAAGGAGCACAACACATCTGAGGATAAAATGTGGCGGCTATCAGAGCAGCTTCCTGTTATTCACAATGCAAGGAGACTTTACAGAGGACAAACCACAGCACCTAATATGGGGGGCCTACTTTCCCATCTCACCAAGGTCCTAATTTTGTCACGTCCCCTTGGGGAAAGAGATGGAGTCTGATTCTCCAGGCTAAGGAAGGCTCCCCAACTCACCACAGCCCTGTTACTAGGATGAAAATACCTGCTGCCTGGAGCCCCTACTCCACTTCCAGGTTGAGCCACACCGCATCTTCCCTTTTCCGTCTGACAGGGCTTTCAGCGCACAATTAGAGGCAGACAATTTGTGGAAATTACCTTGCATGCTGGTTGCCAGGAACAAATGAGGCAGCAGTAGAAGTTCCAGAGCCAGAGACAGTTCCCACCTTCTGGAGCACATGCTACTCTCCAGAATTTCCCAGGAACTCTAGAGACAGGCCAGAATCAAGCTAGAAAGGGACTGAGGGCTCTCTTGAATTTATGTCTTAAGGTTAGAGAAAAATAGCACTGAGCTCTTCTCTCCATTCAGCAACTCATGGGTGGGGCCTGGGCACCAGAAACAGGAAGTCCCATTGTTTTTTTCATATTTTTTTTTAATGCAAGCACAACAGGAACGAACCACTTTCTTTGAATGTGCGTTAGTTTTTTTTCTGGTGAGAGGATCCATAGCTTCTACTTGTTTTCAGAGGTGTCAGTGCTCAGAAAAGATTAAAGACCCCTGATAGAGAATATCTGCTTTTGGTTTCCCAGTTAGGAATCACCCTGATTAATCTAGAGGCCAAAATTTGCAGGTACCCACCCAAGGGGATTTCTGGCCTGAGCCAACTTTAAATCATGTGAGGAGTAGATCATGTGTGGGTAGGTTGAGAGCACAAAGTGTGGGAATCAGACCTACACAGTTTGAATACTGGTCTTCCACCCCCAGGCTCTTCCTCCCTTATGATAAATTCACTGTATGAACCTTTACATTGGTCTATCCACTGAACATTAGTAGAAAAGCAAGGTTATTTGACCCAAATGAATGGATTCCACACCCTTGTGGTCTAAGAAATTTCAGGTCCATCCCTCTAGTATCTAAATGAATTATTTCCCCACCCAGGACAATTTGGAGACCCATAAAGTAGCCACAGTCCCTGATACAACATATTAGTAGCTATTTCCAATTGGGGACATTTCTGATTCTCAACATGGAGATGACAAATAAAAACACTGCTCCCCTCAATCTCTGAACTCTTGTCTTGTAAGTAGTTACCCTCCCCAAAGGATCAGCATGGGGAAATGGAGTCGGCTAAATACCAGAAATTGTATATGACACTTGATCATATTGGAGCCCTGTGAGGTGAGAAGGACAGTTATTACTACCTGCATTTCTGAACTGAAACTCAGGGTCAGACTTGCCTGAGGTCATGCTTCAGCTCCAGTCAACCCCAGTTTTCACTCAGCTCTTCCCCCAACGTGGACTACAGTAAATACTTGGACTAGAAGATAAGATGAGACAGGAGTAGAATGAGCAAGGTTGAAATGGAGTTAACTAAGAAAAACTTTAAAGTGAACCATGAAAAAGAAGCTGAGGAGGAGTAGGCGGAGTCAAATGACAGAACAGGGTAAGGGATGGAAGTCAAGGTCATGGGATTTGCTCAGACTGATTCCTCTGAGGATTTTTCAAAAAGGCTGTTGCCCAGTGGGTTTTGTTTTTGTTTTTTCTCTTGATATTTTTTTTATTTTAATTTTTGAATATTACTTATTTTTTTGTACAGCAGGTTCTACTTAGTTATCCATTTTATATATATTAGTGTATACATGTCTATCCCAATCTCCCAATTCATCACACGACGACCACCACCACCCCACCGCTTTCCCCTCTTGGTGTCCATAGGTTTGTTATCTACATCTCTGTCTAAATTTCTGCCCTGCAAACCATTTCATCTGTACCATTTTTGTAGGTTCCACATATGTGTGTTAATATACAATATTTGTTTTTCTCTTTCTGACTTACTTCACTCTGTATGACAGTCTCTAGATCTAGCCACGTCTCTACAAATGACTGAATTTTGTTCTTTTTATGGCTGAATAATATTCCATTGTATATATGTACCATATCTTCCTTATCCATTCATCTGTCAATGCGCATCTAGGTTGCTTCCATGACCTGGCTATTGTAAATAGTGCTGCTATGAACATAGGGGTGCTTGTGTCTTTCTGAATTATGTTTTTTTCTGGGTATATGCCCAGTACTGGGATTGCTGGGTCATATGGTAATTCCATTTTTAGTTTTTTAAGGAACTTCCATACTATTCTCCCTAGTGGCTGTATCAATTTACATTCCCACCAACAGTGCAAGAGGGCTCACTTTTCTCTACACCCTCTCCAGTATTTTTAGTTTGTAGATTTTCTGATGATGCTCATTCTAAATGGTGTGAGGTGGTACTCATTATACTTTTGATTTGCATTTCTCTAATAATTAGTGATGTTGAGCAGCTTTTCATGTGCTTCTTGGCCATCTGTATGTCTCCTTTGGAGAACTGTCTACTTATGTCTTCTGCCCATTTTTGGATTGGGTTTTTTGTTTTTTTAATATTGAGCTGCATGAGCTGTTTATATATTTGGGAGAATAATCCTTTGTCAGTTACTTCATTTGCAAATGTTTTCTCTCATTCTCAGGGTTGTCTTTTCGTCTTGTTTATGGTTTCCTTTGTTGTGCAAAAGCTTTGAAGTTTCATTACATCCCATTTGCTTATTTTTGTTTTTATTTCCATTTCTCTAGCAGGTGTGTCAAAAAGGATCTTGCTGTGATGTATGTCATAGAGTGTTCTGCCTATGTTTTCCCCTAAGAGTTTGATAGTGTCTGGCCTTACATTTGGTCTTTAATCCATTTTGAGTTTATCTTTGTGTATGGTGTTAGGGAGTGTTCTAATTTCATTCTTTTACATGTAGCTGTCCAGTTTTCCCAACACTACTTATTGAAGAGACTATATTTTCTCCATTGAATATCCTTGGCTCCTTTGTCATAGATTACTTGACATAGGTACATGGATTCATCTCTGGGCTTTCTATCCTGTTCCATTGATCTACATTTCTCTTTTTGTGCCACTACCATATTGTCTTGACTACTGTACCTTTATAATATAGTCTGAAGTCAAGAAGTCTGATTCCTCCAGCTCCGTTTTTTTTCCCTCAAGACTGCTTTGGCTATTCGGGGTCTTTTCTGTCTCCATACAAATTTTAAGATCTTTTGTTCTAGTTCCATAAAAACTGCCATCGATAATTTGATAGGGATTGCAGTGAATCTGCAGATTGTTTGGGGTAGTAGAGTCATTTGCACAATATTGATTCTTCCAATCCAAGAACATGGTATATTTCTCCGTCTGTTGGTATGATTTTTAATTTCTTTCATCACTGTCTTATACTTTTCTGCATACAGGTCTTTTGTCTCCTTAAGTAGGTTTATTCCTAGATATTTTATTCTTTTTGTTGCAATGGTAAATGGGAGTGTTTCCTTAATTTCTCTTTCTGATCTTTCATTGTTAGTGTAGAGGAATGCAAGAGATTTCTGTGCATTAATTTTGTATCCTGCTAATTTACCAAATTCATTGATTATCTCTAGTAATTTTCTGGTGGCATCTTTAGGATTCTCTATGTATAGTATCATGTCATCTGCAGAGAGTGACAGTTTTATATCTTATTTTCCAATTTGTATTCCTTTTATTTCTTTTTCATCTCTGATTGCCATGGCTAAGACATCCAAAACTATGTTGAATAACAGGGGTGAGAGTGGACACCCTTGTCCTGTTCCTGATCTTAGAGGAAACACTTCCAGTTTTTCACCATTGAGAATGAGGTTTGCTGTGGGTTTGTCGTATATGCCCTTTATTATGTTGAGGTAGGTTCCCTCTATGCCCACCTTCTAGAGATTTTATCATAAATCAGTGTTAAATTTTGTCAAAATCTTTTTCTGCATCTATTGAGATGATCATATGGTTTTGTGTGTTTTTTTTTTACATCTTTATTGAAGTATAATTGCTTTACAATGGTGTGTTAGTTTCTGCTTTATAACAAAGAGAATCAGTTATACATATACATATGTTCCCATATCTCTTCCCTCTTGCGTCTCCTTCCCTCCCACCTTCACTATCCCACCCCTCTAGGTGGTCACAAAGCACCAAGCTGATCTCCCTGTGTTATGCGGCTGCTTCCCACTAGCTATGTATTTTACATTTGGTAGTGTATATTTGTCCATGCCACTCTCTCACTTTGTCACAGCTTACCCTTCCCCCTCCCCATATCCTCAAGTCCATTCTCTAGTAGGTCTGTGTCTTTATTCCTGTCTTACCCCTAGGTCCTTCATGACATTTTTTTCTTAAATTCCATATATATGTGTTAGCATACAGTATTTGTCTTTCACTTTCTGACTTACTTCACTCTTTATGACAGACTCTAGGTCCATCCACCTCATTACAAATAGCTCACTTTCATTTCTTTTTATGGCTGAGTAATATTCCATTGTATATAAGTGCCAAATCTTCTTTATCTATTTATCAGATGATGGACACTTAGGTCGTTTCCATCTCCTGGCTATTGTAAAAAGTGCTGCAATGAACATTTTTGGTACATGACTCTTTTTGAATTATGGTTTTCTCAGGGTATATGCCCAGTAGTGGGATTGCTGGGTCAGATGGTAGTTCTATGTGTAGTTTTTTAAGAAACGTCCATACTGTTCTCCATAGTGGCTATACCAACTCACGTTCCCACAGCAGTGCAAGAGTGTTCCCTTTTCTCCACACCCTCTCCAGCATTTATTGTTTCTAGAGTTTTTGATGATATGGCAATTCTGACTGGTGTGAGATGATATCTCACTGTAGTTTTGATTTGCATTTCTCTAATGATTAGTGAAGTTGAGCATTCTTTCATGCGTTTGTTGGCAGTCTGTATATCTTCTTTGTCAGCTCCATTTTTCGTTTTCAAGATTGCTTTAGCTATTCAGGGTCTTTTGTGTTTCCATACAAATTGTGAAATTTTTTGTTCTATTTCTGTGAAAAAAGCCAGTAATAGTTTGATAGGGATTGCATTGAATCTATAGGTGGCTCTGGGTAGTAGAGTCATTTTCACAATGTTGATTCTTCCAATCCAAGAACATGGTATATCTCTCCATCTATTGGTATCATCTTTAATTTCTTTCATCCATGGCTCACGGGCACAGCCACTCCACGGCATGTGGGATCCTCCTGGACCAGGGCACGAACCCGTGTCCCCTGCATCAGCAGGCGAACTCTCAACCACTGCGCCACCAGGGAAGCCCCTGTTGGAAGATATTTAATCACAGTTTCAATTTCAGTGCTTGTGATTGGTCTGTTCATATTTTCTATTTATTCCTGATTCACTCTTGGCAGGTTGTGCATTTCTAAGAATTTGTCCTTTTCTTCCGGGTTGTCCATTTCATTGGCATAGAGTTGCTTGTAGTAATATCTCATGATCTTTTGTATTTCTGCAGTGTCAGTTGTTACTTCTCCTTTTTCATTTCTATTGATTTGAGTCATTTCCCTTTTTTTTTTTGATGAGTCTGACTATTGGTTTATGAATTTTCTTTATCTTCTCAAAGTACCAGCTTTTAGTTGTATTGATCTTTGCTATCATTTCCTTCATTTCTTTTTCATTTATTTCTGATCTGATCTTTATGATTTGTTTCCTTCTGCTAACTTTGGGGTTATTTTGTTCTTCTTTCTCTAATTGATTTAGGTGCAAGTTTAAGTTGTTTATTCGAGATGTTTCCTGTTTCTTAAGGTAGGATTGTACTGCTATAAAATTCCTTGTTAGAACTGCTTTTTCTGCATCCCATAGGTTTTGGGTCGTCATGTCTCCATTGTCATTTGTTTCTAGGTATTTTTTGATTTCCTCTTTGATTTCTTCAGTGATCACTTCGTTATTAATTAGTGTATTGTTTAGCCTCCATGTGTTTACATATTTTACAGATCTTTTCCTGTAATTGATATCTAGTCTCATAGCGTTGTGGTTGGAAAAGATGCTTGATACAATTTCAATTTTCCTCAATTTACCAAGGCTTGTTTTGTGACCCAAGATATGATCTATCCTGGAGAATGTTCCATGAGCACTTGAGAAAAATGTGTATTCTGTTGTTTTTGGATGGACTGTTCTATAAATATCAGTTAAGACTATCTTGTTTAATGTATCATTTATAGCTTCTGTTTCCTTATTTATTTTCATTTTGGATGCTCTGTCCATTGGTGAAAGTGGGGTGTTAAAGTCCCCTAATATGAATGTGTTACTGTTGATTTCCTCTTTTATGGCTGTTAGTATTTGCCTTATGTATTGAGGTGCTCCTATGTTGGGTGCATAAATATTTACAATTGTTATATCTTCTTCTTGGATCGATCCCTTGATCATTATGTAGTGTCCTTCTTTGTCTCTTCTAATAGTCTTTATTTGAAAGTCTATTTTGTCTGATATGGGAATTGCTACTCCAGCTTTCTTTTGGTTTCCATTTGCATGGAATATCTTTTTCCATCCCCTTACGTTCAGCCTGTATGTGTTCCTAGGTCTGAAGTGGGTCTCTTGTAGACAGAATACATACGGGTCTTGTTTTTGTATCCATTCAGCCAGTCTGTGTATTTTGGTGGGAGCATTTAATCCATTTACATTTAAGGTAATTATCGATATGTATGTTCCTATTCCCATTTTCTTAATTGTTTTGGGTTTGTTATTGTAGGTCTTTTCCTTCTCTTGTGTTTCTTGCCTAGAGAAGTTCCTTTAGCATTTGTTGTAAAGCTGGTTTGGTGGTGCTGAACTCTCTCAGCTTTTGCTTGTCTGTAAAGGTTTTAATTTCTCCATCAAATCTGAATGAGATCCTTGCTGGGTAGAGTAATCTTGGTTGTAGCCTTTTCTCCTTCATCACTTTAAATATTTCCTGCCAGTTCCTTCTGGCTTGCAGAGTTTCTGCTGAAAGATTAGCTGTTAACCTTATGGGGATTCCCTTGTGTGTTATTTGTTGTTTTTCCCTTGCTGCTTTTAATATGTTTTCTTTGTATTTAATTTTTGACAGTTTGATTAATATGTGTCTTGGTGTGTTTCTCCTTGGATTTATCCTGTATGGGACTCTCTGTGCTTCCTGGACTTGATTAACTATTTCCTTTCCCATATTAGGGAAGTTTTCAACTATAATCTCTTCAAATATTTTCTCAGTCCCTTTCTTTTTCTCTTCTTCTTCTGGGACCCCTATAATTCGAATGTTGGTGCATTTAATGTTGTCCCAGAGATCTCTGAGACTGTCCTCAGTTCTTTTCATTCTTCTTTTTTATTCAACTCTGCAGTAGTTGTTTCCACTATTTTATCTTCCAGGTCACTTATCCATTCTTCTGCCTCAGTTATTCTGCTGTTGATCCCTTCTAGAGTATTTTTAATTTCATTTATTGTGTTGTTCATCATTGCTTGTTTCATCTTTAGTTCTTCTAGGTCCTTGTTAAATGTTTCTTGGATTTTCTCTATTCTATTTCCAAGATTTTGGATCATCTTTACTATCATTATTCTGAATTCTTTTTCAGGTAGACTGCCTATTTCCTCTTCATTTGTTAGGTCTGGTGGGTTTTTATCTTGCTCCTTCATCTGCTGTGTGTTTTTCTGTCTTCTCATTTTGCTTATCTTACTGTGTTTGGGGTCTCCTTTTCGCAGGCTGCAGGTTCGTAGTTCCCGTTGTTTTTGGTGTCTGTCCTCAGTGGCTAAAGTTGGTTCAGTGGGTTGTGTAGGTTTCCTGGTGGAGGGGACTAGTGCCTGTGTTCTGGTGGATGAGGCTGGATCTTGTCTTTCTGGTGGGCAGGTCCATGTCTGGTGGTGTGTTTTGGGGTGTCTGTGGACTTATTTTGATTTTAGGCAGCTACTCTACTAATGGGTGGGGTTGTGTTCCTCTCTTGCTAGTTGTTTGGCATAGGTGTCCAGCACTGTAACTTGCTGGTCGTTGAGTGAAGCTGCGTGTTGGTGTTGAGATGGAGATCTCTTTTTGCCGTTTGATATTACGTGGAGTTGGGAAGTCGCTTGTGGACCAGTGTCCTGAAGTTGCCTCTCCCACCTCAGAGGCACAGCACTGACTCCTGGCTGCAGCACCAAAAGCCTTTCATCCACATGGCTCAGAATAAAAGGGAGAGAAAGTAGAAAGAAAGAAAGAAAGGAAGGAAGGAAGAAAGAGGATAAAATAAAGTAAGATAAAATAAAATACAGTTATTAAAATAGAAAATAATTATTAAGAAAAAGAAAATTTTAAGTAAAAGAAAACCAAAAAAACAAACAAAAAAATGAATGGACAGAACCCTAGGACAAATGGTGAAAGCAAAGCTGTACAGACAAAATCTCACACAGAAGCATGCACATACACACTCACAGAAAGAGGAAAAGGGGAAAAAATAATAAATCTTGCTCTCAAAGTCCTCCTCCTCAATTTGGGATGATTCGTTGTCTATTCAGGTATTCCACCGATGCAGGGTACATCAAGTTGATTGTGGAGATTTAATCCGCTGCTCCTGAGGCTGCTGGGAGACATTTCCCTTTCTCTTCTTTGTTCGCACAGCTCCCGGGGCTCAGCTTTGGATTTGGCCCCGCCTCTGTGTGTAGGTCGCCTGAGGGCGTCTGTTCTTCGCTCAGAGAGGACGGGGTTAAAGGAGCCGCTGATTCAGGGGCTCTGGTTCAGTCAGGCCAGGGGGAGGGAGGGGTACGGATGCAGGTTGAACCTGCGGCGGCGGAGGCCAGTGGGACGTCGCAACAGCCGGAGGCGCCCCATGCATTCTCCCAGGGAAGTTGTCCCTGGCTCCCGGGACCCTGGCAGTGGCAGACTGCACAGGCTCCCTGGAAGGGGAGGTGTGGATAGTGACCTGTGCTCGCAAACAGGCTTCTTGGTAGTGGCAGCAGCAGGCTTAGCATCTCATGCCCATCTCTGTGGTCCACGCTGATAGCCGCGGCTCGCGCCTGTCTCTGGAGCTCCTTTAAGCAGCGCTCTTAATCCCCTCTCCTCACGCACCAGGAATCAAAGAGGGAAGAAAAGGTCTCTTGCCTCTTCGGCAGATCTAGACTTTTCACCGGACTCCCTCCTGGCTAGCAATGGTGCGCTAACTCCTTCCGGCTGTGTTCACGCCCCCAGTCCTCTCCCTGCGATCCAACCGAAGCCAGAGCCTCAGCTCCCAGCCCCCGCCACCCCGGCGGGTGAGCAGACAAGCCTCTCGGGCTGGTGAGTGTTGGTCGGCACCGATCCTCTATGCAGGAATCTCTCCGCTTTGCCTTCCGCACCCCTGTGGCTGTGCTCTCCTCCACGACCCCAAAGCTTCCCCCCTCCGCCACCCACGTCTCCACCAGTGAAGGGGCTTCCTAGTGTGTGGAAACCTTTCCTCCTTCACAGCTCCCTCCCACTGGTGCAGGTCCCGTCCCTATTATTTTGTCTCTGTTTTTTCTTTTTTCTTTTGCCCTACCCAAGTACATGAGGAGTTTCTTGCCTTTTGGGAGGTCTGAGGTCTTCTGCCAGCATTCAGTAGGTGTTCTGTAGGAGCTGTTCCACATGTAGATGTATTTCTGATGTATATGTGGGGAGGAAGGTGATCTCTGCGTCTTACTCTTCCGCCATCTTCCCCCTCTCTCCCGATCATATGGTTTTTATTCTTCAGTTTGTTAATATGGTGTATCACACTGATTGATCTGCGTATATTGAAGAATCCTTGCATCCCTGGGATAAGTCCCACTTGATCCTGGTGTATGATCCTTTTAATGTGTTGCTGGATTCTGTTTGCTAGTATTTTGTTGAGGATATTTGCATCTATATTCATGAGTGATATTGACCCATAATTTTCTTTTTTTGTAGTATCTTTCTCTGCTTTTGGTATCAGAGTCATTGTGGCCTCATAGAATGAGTTTAGGAGTGTTCCTTCCTCTGCAATTTTTTGGAAGAGTTTGAGAAGGGTTGGTGGTAGCTCTTCTCTAAATATTTGGTCGAATTCCCCTGTGAAGCCATCTGGTCCTGGACTTTTGTTTGTTGGAAGATTTTAAATCACAGTTTCAATTTCATTACTTGTGATTGGTCTGTTCATATTTTCTGCTTCTTCCTGATTCACTCTTGGAAAGTTATACCTTTCTAAGAATTTGTCCATTTCTTCCAGTTTGTCCATTTTATTGACATAGAGTTGTTTGTAGTAGTCTCGTAGGATGTTTTGTATTTCTGCCGTGTCTGTTATAACTTCTTCTTTTTCATTTCTAATTTTATTGATTTGAGTCCTCTCTCTCTTTTTCTTGATGAGTCTGGCTAATGATTTATCAATTTTGTTTATCTTCTCAAAGAATCAGCTTTTATTTTATTGATCTTTGCTATTGTTTTCTTTGTTTCTATTTCATTTATTTCTGCTCTGATCTTTATGATTTCTTTCCTTTTGCTAACTTTGGGTTTTGTTTGTTCTTCTTTCTCTAGTTCCTTTAGCTGTAAGGTTAGATTGTTTATTTGAGGTGTTTCTTGTTTCTTGAGGTAGGCTTTTATAGCTAGAAACTTCCCTCTTAGAACTGTTTTTGCTGCAACCCATAGGTTTTGGATTGTCGTGTTTTCATTGTCATTTCTCTCTAGGTATTTTTTTATTTCCTCTTTGATTTCTTCAGTCATCTTTTGGTTATTTAGTAATGTATTGTTTAGCCTCCATGTGTTTGTGTTTTTTACGTTTTTTTCCCTGTAATCCACTTCTATTCTCATAGCATTGAGGTCAGAAAAGATGCTGATATGATTTCAATTTTCTTAAATTTACTGAGGCTTGATTTGTCACCCAAGATGTGATCTATCCTGGAGAATGTTCCATGAGCACTTGAGAAGAAAGTATAATCTGCTGGTTTTGAATGGAATGTCTTATAAATATCAATTAAATATATCTGGTCTATTGTGTCATTTAAAGCTTCTGTTTCCTTATTTATTTTCATTTTGGATGATCTGTCCATTGATGTAAGTGGGGTGTTAAAGTCCCCCACTATTATTGTGTTACTGTCGATTTCCTCTTTTATAGCTGTTAGCAGTTGCCTTATGTATTGAGGTGCTCCTATGTTGGGTGCATATATATTTATAATTGTTATACCTTCTTCTTGGATTGATCCCTTGATCATTATGTAGTGTCCTTCCTTGTCTCTTGTAACATTCTTTATTTTAAAACCTATTTTATCTGCTATGAGTATTGATACTCCAGCTTTCTTTTGATTTCCATTTGCATGGAATATATTTTTTCCATCCCCTCACTTTCAGTCTGTATGTGTCCCTAAGTCTGAAGTGGGTCTCTTGTAGACAGCATATATATAGGTCTTGTTTTTGTGTCCATTTAGCGCACCTGTGTCTTTTGGTTGGAACGTCTAATCCATTCACGTTTAAGGTAATTATTGATATGTATGTTCCTATTACCATTTTCTTAATTGTTATGGGTTTGTTGTAGGTCCTTTTCTCCTGTGTTTCCCACTTAGAGAAGTTCCTTTAGCATTTGTTGTAGAGCTGGTTTGGTGGTACTGAATTCTCTTAGCTTTTGCTTGTCTGTAAAGCTTTTGATTTCTCCATCAGATCTGAGTGGGATCCTTGCCGGTAGAGTAATCTTGGTTGTAGGTTCTTCCCTTTCATCACTTTAAATATGTCATGCCACTATCTTCTGCCTTGTAGAGTTTCTGCTGAGAAATCATCTGTTAACCTTATGGGAGTTCCCTTGTGTGTTATTTGTCGTTTTTCCCCTGCTGCTTTCAATATAATTTTTCTTTGTCTTTATTTTTTCCAATTTGATTACGATGTGTCACGACATATTTCACCTTGGGTTTATCCTATATGGGACTCTCCACACTCTCTGGATTTGGGTGGCCATTTCCTTTCCCATGTTATGGAAGTTTTTGACTATAATCTCTTCAAATATTTTCTCAGTCCCTTTATTTTTCTCTTCTCCTTCTGGGACCTCTATAATTTGAATGTTGGTGCATTTAATGTTGTCCCAGAGGTCTCTTAGGCTGTCTTCATTTCTTTCCATTCTTTTTTCTTTATTATGTTCTGCAGCACTGACTTCCACCATTCTGTCTTCCAGGTCACTTATCCGTTCTTCTGCCTCAGTTATTCTGCTACTGATTTCTTCTAGTGTAGTTTTCATTTCAGTTATTGTATTGTTCATCTCTGTTTGTTTGTTCTTTAATTCTTCTAGATCTTTGTTAAGTATTTCTTGCATCTTCTTGATCTTTGCCTCCATTTTTTTTCCAAGGTCCTGGATCATCTTCACTATCATTATTCTTAATTCTTTTTCTGGAAGGTTGCCTATCTGCACCTCATTTAGTTATTTTTCTGGGGGTTTATCTTATTCCTTCATCTGATACATAGTCCTCTGCCTTTTCATCTTGTCTATCTTTCTGTGAACATGGTTTTTATTCCACAGGCTGCAAGATTGTACTTTTTCTTGCTTCTGCTGTCTGTCCTCTGGTGGATGAAGCTATCTAAAAGGGTTGAGCAAGTTTTCTGATGGGAGAGACTGGTGGTAGATAGAGCTGACTGTTCCTCTGGTGGGCAGAGCTCAGTAAAACTTTAATCTGCTTGTCTGCTGATGGGTGTGTCTGGGTTCCCTCCCTGTTGGTCATTTGGCGTAAGGGGACCCAACACTGGAGCCTACCCAGGCTCTCTGGTGTGGCTAATGGTGGACTCTGGGAGGTCTCACTCCAAGGAATACTTCCCAGAACTTCTGCTGCCAGTGTCCTTGGCCTTATGGTGAGACACAGCCATCCCCCGCCTCTGCAGGAGATCCTCCAACACTAACAGGTAGGTCTGGTTCAGTCTCCTATGGGGTCACAGCTCCTTCCCCTGGGTCCAATGCACACACTACTTTGTGTGTGCCCTTCAAACTTGGAGTCTTTGTTTCCCCCAGTCCTTTCAAAGTCCTGCAATCAAATCCAACTAGCCTTCAAAGTCTGATTCTCTAGGAATTCCTCCTCTCATTGCTGGACCCCCAGGTTAGGAAGCCTGATGTGGGGTTCAGAACATTCACTCCAGTGGGTGGACTCCTGTGTTATAAGTGTTCTCCAGTTTGTGAGTCACCCACCCAGCAGTTAGGGAATTTGATTTTATTGTGATTGCGCCCCTCCTACCATCTCATTGTGACTTCTCCTTTGTCTTTGGATGTGGGGTATCTTTTTTGGTGAGTTTCACTGTTTTCCTGTTGATGATTGTTCAGCAGTTTGTTGTGATTCTGGTCCTCTTGCAAGAGGGAGTGAGAGCACATCCTTCTACTCCACC